>NW_026943822.1:18613768-18913768 GCF_035594765.1 Anolis carolinensis | reverse complement strand
ATGATATATTGAAAACATTGACTACAAAAATGCCTTGGATAATCCAGAACCTTGGATAAGTGAGACTCTACTGTACCTACTTCGCATCTTCCCTTTTGAGATGGACACTATTTAGCCACCAAGCGTTTCTCCTGAACTGAGCAGCAGAGTCGACCCAAAACAACATTTAGCCAAGCTTTTGTGTGATGTCCATTAAATCTCCAAAATGTAAAAAGTCTGAGCCTGAAGGCTTTTACGGGCATTTGCATCACACCGACCCCTTCACATAGAAACCTGTTCTCTTGACCCATACTTACTCCATCTTGTCATCCAAGCAAGTCACTATGTCTTTGTCTACATAACGGCAAAAGAGGAGCAAGAGGTTGCTGGGGAGGTGAAGCGGCTCCACCATGGAGGCTTTAGGCACGTGAGAGAGTTCTCTTGCAACGAGAAGTACAGTGTTTACCCTAGGGAAAAATAAAAAGAGGTGGTGTAACTGTTAAGGAGGCTGCTAGTTCAAACTGTGTAGGAATGCTTTGCTCACAGATGCTAACTCACCATTTTTCAAAATCTGCATCATTGGTGTTTTCGGGTATGCCAGAAGACAGGCATCTCTCACCATGGCTGAGCAGTAAGTACAGGAATGAGATGGCAAACTTGCGGAAAGGAGAAAGAAATCAGGAAATATTAGGAGGGAATTGGCAGCATCCAAATCCTGGTGAGTCTGAGATCTATTTATTTACTATATTTATGTCCCACTCTTCTCACTCCGAAGGGGACTCAAAGCGGCTTACAAATCAAATGAACATACATTATTAGCATAGCACAATATAAGCATTAATTTACTATATTGTACTATATCATTATATGGTAATATTATTAGTAATATTACATTTAATATATAATATATAATTATTATTACAGTAGAGTCTCACTAATCCAAGCCTCGCTTGTCCAAGCCTCTGGATAATCCAAGCCATTTTTGTAGTCAATGTTTCCAATATATCGTGATATTTTGGTGCTAAATTCGTAAATACAGTAATTACAACATAACATTACTGCGTATTGAACTACTTTTTCTGTCAAATTTGTTGTATAACATGAAGTTTTGGTGCTTAATTTGTAAAATCATAACCTAATTTGATGTTTAATAGGCTTTTTCTTGATCAGTCCTTATAATCCAAGATATTCGCTTATCCAAGCTTCTGCCAGCCCGTTTAGCTTGGATTAGTGAGACTCTACTGTATATTGCATTATTAGTAGTATAATATTGGGCTGTGGCGCAGCTGGCTAGTAACCAGCTGCTATAAATCACTACTGACCGAGAGGTCATGAGTTCGAAGCCCGGGTCAGGTTAAGCCTCCGACCATTAATAGCCCCGGCTTGCTGTTGACCTATGCAGCCCCGAAAGACAGTTGCATCTGTCAATTAAGGAAATTTAGGGACGCTTTATGCGGGAGGCTAATTTACAACACCATAAAACTGCCAGCAAAACACGAGGAAAGGAATGAGGAAGTACAGCCACTACTGGACGGTGAAGCAACAGCTCCCCCTGTGGCCGGAATCGTGAAGCTGGAAAAATGTTAAAAATGCCTCTGAGTCTGTCTAATGTATGTCGTTTGTCTGTTGGCATTGAATGTTTGCCATATATGTGTTCATTGTAATCCGCCCTGAGTCCCCTTCGGGGTGAGAAGGGCGGAATATAAATACTGTGTGTATATATATATATATATATATATATATATAAAATTAGCATAGCATGTTGCTATGGCACAGGAGACAAGATGGAACTATCTTCCTGGCACTCTGGCCGCATATCTACTGTCACATATTCTCATCTCTCCTCCCACCTCCAACCTGATCTGGATTCTCTACCGAGTTACAAGTCAAAATCTCCTCTACTTTGGATCTCTGCCTCCTACATACCTTGTTCCCAAAGACCAAGGCAAGGGGTTGCTTGACAGGTTCCGGATGCAGTTTGATCAGATCCTGCAGAATGTCAATCAGCTCGCTGAAGGCCAAGTGCTCAATGACAATTCTGAGCGGGCTGTAGAGGATGGGCAGGGTCTGCCAAGACCGCAGCACATGGGAGATGGTGAAGGGAGAAATACGATCAAGTTCAGGTGGCTGCAGTCTTGAGAGATCGCTACATTTCATCCCTCTCCTCCCATCCAATATCATGAGGAAAAGTGGTCTAAAAATAACAATAGTATCCAGAAGCCTACAGGTGCCAATATCTATTTTAATCCTGTATTATTCTCTTTTGATTTTGAAAATCAAGGTGGCCTGGAAGAGTGGGAAGTGGCATGGGTACAATCTCAAGGCACCGCACACTCTTGGTCTACACAACTGGTAATAAATGGCCAAACTTCTGCAAAAATAAAGTTAAACCAATGTGGAAATGTTTCCCAATCTACATAGATTACAGGTCATTTTACTCTCCAACTAAGAATTTAATTTCTTCCTCCTCTAATGCTTCTGTATATACCCCCAAAGTCAACTTACTACAGAAAGCTAATTCTGGGCTGTTGGTGCTATTTGGTCTTTTGCAGTTGGTTAAAAGAGAGATATGAATGAAAATACCTCATCCTGCACGTCCTTCTTTATCAGAAGAGGCAAGTGCTGTGCAACTGCAACAAGGACCCGCTTGGCTTGCTCCTGTGACAAGTGCGGCAACAGACGGGCTACCAACCTCTTCCCTTTCCCCACAAGCAGAATCTGCAGGAACTCGTCTTTCGCTTCCCTGAAAGAAAAGCTCAGCTGGTCCACACACATCTCGGTGTCAAAGGTATGGAGAAGGAGACTGAAGGTGTGAGAATAGTAGAGCTCTCTAGATGTTGCTGGAATGTAACTCCTAATTTACCTCCCTCCCCATTTGCTATTCTGCATAAGGCTGCTGGGTATTGCAAATACAAGGCCCCTGAGCTCCCACCAACGCTGTAATAAGCGCTTCCTGGATCTATTACCAGACTTTCATTAAGCCAAGTATCTCTTCCGTAAGAACACGGGTAGATTGCTGTAGCAGCAACTTTGATAGCCAAGGAAACACAAGTATGAAGCCACCGCAGCAACTTCTTCTTGCCCTTCTCTCCTTTAAGTCTTCACTGCCATAATATTCATAGGACTCACTCTTCACTATTGGGCTCTTCGATCCTCAGAGACTGATACATGTGCTCCACCTGATGTGCCAGTTTCTCACAGAAATGGGAACGTTGCTCCTCAGGTGCAAGTTCCAGTTTCTGCTGCATGTCCTCTGCAGCCAGTAGCTCCAGATACATCTATTTCATGACAACACAGATAAGGTTAGTCAAAGACTGGCTTGCTGTACAATCATACTGCCTCTCTATATATTCCCGCTTATAGTTTCGCCAGTTATCTTCCATCTCCAATATGCTGCAGGATGGAGGCAGCAAAAAAAGCTATACTTCTCTTCATTGGTCGATTAGTGTTTTTAAATAAAGGTCACATCTGGCCCTATTTGTTAGACAAAGCAACCATGAGAAGAAGCAGCTACACTCAACTTACCTTCTCGATCTGATATAGCACATGAAGTCGTTGATTCCCTATGGCCTTCAAATATAAAGGGGAAGATAAATATTAATTTCACAAGCCCTTTACGCATCCCTGATATTACACTAGGCAGTAAAGGTTTTCCCTGACATTATGTCTAGTTATGTCTGACTCTAAGGATTGGTACTCATCTCAGTTTCTAAGCCGAAGAGCTGGCATTGTCCATAGACATCTCCTAGGTCATGTGGCTGGCATGACTGCATAGAGCACAGTTACCTTCCCACTGAAGTGGTACCTATTGATCTACTCACATTTGCATGTTTTCAAACTGCTAGGTTGACAGAAGCTGGGGCTAACAGCGGAAGCTCACCTCACTCCCTGAATTCAAACCTCCAACATTTCGGTCAGCGAGTTCAGCAGCTCAGCAGTTTAACCTGCTACACTATAGGGGCTCGATATTACATTAGAGATTGCAAAACTTTAAACAGAAGTTTCAGGTTGTTTATTATCATGAAATATGGTAAGAATTAAAACTCAATTATCTACTGCTAAAAAGTAAAAATCTTAGTACAGTAGAGTCTCACTTATCCAACATTCGTTTATCTAACTTTCTGGATTATCCAACGCAGTCTGCCTTTTAGTAGTCAATGTTTTCAATATCTCATGATATTTTGGTGCTAAATTCGTAAATACAGTAATTACTAAATAGCATCACTGCATATTGAATTACTTTTTCTATCACATTTGTTGTATAACATGTTTTGGTGCTTAATTTGTAAAATCATAACCTAATTTGATGTTTAATAGGCTTTTCCTTAATCCCTCTTTATTATCCAACATATTTGCTTATCCAACGTTCTGCTGGCCCGTTTATGTTGGATAAGTGAGACTCTAATGTATGTCCATCCATACAACAGTCCCAAATATTTATTATATACATATCACAGAAAGGATGTATTTTAAAACAGGCCATAACCCTATTTTCTGGGAAATTAAGCCTAGGGAAAAGCACTGGTACATACCTGCTCCAATGAAATATGGTGCACGGCATCAATGGCCCTCCGGGGACTGTAGCATGTGGAGACGGCCACCTGACCCAAAGAGCCTGGGATCCGTACCACTGGAAGAAGAAGCAGTCGTTATCAAGATGCTACATCTCCATCCTGGAGGAAGACCTCTATCTTGCAAGACACTCACCAGATTCGTACGTCTCCACTTTCTGGATATATGGCGTCACAAGCTTGGGGATCTCAGGTTTGGACCCTCCAAAGGGCCCCTTCTCTGCTTGCTTCTGCTCCAGCTTATGATAATACCCCTGCAGGAAGGAGAGGAGAGCTCACTGCAAAAGGCAACACAACTGCTCTACTTACTGTCCCATGCCTATGTCCCAAGTCTGACACTACTATGAGGCCGCCTTCAACAGCTTTGATTGTGCTTTTCCTGCATGGCAGATTGGGGTTGGACTGGATGACCCTTGGGCGTCTCTCTTCCAGTTCTATGATTCAAACCATCACCCTGCTATAGTGAAGTCTGCATCCCAATTTTCCTAGGCCTTCAAAGGACTCCTTGCCTTCTCCCTGTACCCACCTGGTAATAATAGTCATTGCGTTGGGGGTTTTCACTCTGCAGTTGCAACATCTGCACCTTTATCACCCAGTCCTTTTCCTCTGCAGTCATGAGTGACGCATAAGGATCCTTCATTGGAGGCCGAGGCTCTCTACATGGCATTCTTTGAGATAAAAGCAGGAAGCACTGAATAAGGGATATTCCCAGCTCTTCCTCTTAAGAAATCTAAACTCCAGTGGTCCAAGACAGGGCTACAAATGGGGACAGAGGGGCGCATATCTACAGTAGAGTCTCACTTATTCAAGCTAAATTCAAAATAATATTAATATTAATATTTAATATTACAGTAGAGTCTCACTTATCCAAGCTAAATGGGCCGGCAGAACCTTGGATAAGCAAATATGTTGGATAATAAGGAGGGATAAAGGAAAAGCCTATTAAACATCAAATTAGGTTGTGATTTTACAAATTAAACACCAAAACATTATGTTATACAACAAATTTGACAGAAAAAGTAGTACAATACGCAGTAATGTTATGCGGTAATTACTGTATTTATGAATTTAGCACCAAAATATCACGATATATTGAAAACATTGACTACAAAAATGCATTGGATAATCCAGAACCTTGGATAAGCGAGTCTTGGATGAGACTCTACTGTATTTTTGTGTAACTTGCTGAGACATACTGAATGTCTTCAATTATTTTCTAGTTGATACTCAGACTGGCTACAATCTGAATCCCTTCAAAAGAAGATGCTAATCAGTGATTTCATCACTAGAGTAACTAATTTGTGTATTAATGCAAGTTGGTGAGACAATTGAGGAGAATTTAATACCCTCCTTCTAGAATTCTCGACCCTTTAGTGTTCTCGGTTTTACTCAGTAATAATATGATAATTCAATACCATCAAATGTTCACAAGATCTACCAATATAGATTTCTTCAACCCCGAAGATAAAGTTAAGGTTTTACCATATACCACTAATGTGGAATAAGGAGGTCAGCCCACTTATTTGGCTTTCCTAGCCATAACCGAGCTCTTAGTTATTTTTGCTCTCTCATTTGCCTTTCCACTTACCTTTTATGCCCTCTGTTTTGTCTTTGAGTCAAGATCCGCTGGTGCAAAGGGTGCAACTGCGTCATGGCGCTGGGAAAGCTGGGAATACACAAGAGACAGGTGAAGCAGTGAAATTCTTGATAACATAGGAATTGGGGTATATGGGAGCAGGTACTGTGTATCAGATGTGTCACCATAGTACACCTTGCAAATATAAGACATTCCAGGGTTGCTTTTTTTTAAGGTAGTCAGGCATCTAGTTAGTCCACATTGTTGGCCAAAATTTAGTCTAACTTCAGAACAGAAAAAAGTATGCAAAAGAGGTTGTTGTACACTTGGGACGCACCAGCACAATATACTGTATATACACAAGTATAAGCCTAGTTTTTCAGCCCTTTTTTAGGACTGAAAAAAAACCTCCTTGGCTTATACTTGGGTGAGGGTCCAGGTGGGCTTATATTCAGGTCGGCTTATACTCAAGTACAGTATATATAGTATATTTATTTTTTTCCTATTATTGGCATTCTTACATTTATTATTTTACTCTATTAATTATTATTACATTTATTATTTTACTCTTTTTATTATTAATACATTTATTATTTTACTCTATTATTACATTTATTATTTTACTGCATTTATTATTATTACATTTATTATTTCACTCTATTATTATTAAAAGGATACATAAGCACATTTACATTGAAGAAGATGAAAATAATGATCTAATCAGAGTTGAACAGTCATATCTTAAATTACAGTTTGATGTAAAGATTCAAAAACATTTAAACTACTGATGCCTCAATGTAATTTTATTGGTATCTCGGCTTATGCTGGAGTCAATGTTTGCCAGTTTTTTTGTGGTAAAATTAGGTGCCTCGGCTTATATTCGGGTCAGCTTATACTCGAGTATATACAGTATTTAATAAGACATAGGCGAGAGAAGCCTTCATAGAGTGCTAGACTAAATGGGCCTTTGAACAGATCTACATCATGGCTCTTTTTATGCAGTAATTCTCTGCAAAAGGAGAAGCAGAATAACAGCATTGTCGAGAAAAATCTAGGTGGTGCACCAGGAGAACAAAGAATTATAGAGGAAGCCTTGGGGTGCTTCCAGAGTACTGCCAGCAATTGTATATTTGGCACTGGCATAGGAAATCCCTAAATAAACCATGAAGAGACTATAATGACACCCTCAAATTAGTTGATTGATAACTAAAACTCTAATCCAGGAGACTGTTTAGATGCTTTTGGAATAAAATTGGTACAATCTCTCATTATAGGTGCACTGGCTAGGATGATAAGAATTGTTGGCCAAAAACGTATACACATCCCTGCTGTAATCCTATGCAATAAACTACAGTCCAGAGTTTTGCCATTTTAACACTGCGTTCCCAGTTTCTCAACAGGCTACATCTTCAGTCAAAGCAAACGGACCCTACCCATGCCTTCTGTACCTGAATTTCTGTTGGCTGCCAATCGATGGACTGAAGGGCGGAACATCGGGAATGTGGGACAGAGACCAGGTTGGGCTGTTGGCACTTGGGAAAAATGGCCTAAATGGAGGTGGAGAGGCATATCCCGGTCTCTAAAGAGAAGGAGAGAATGAAAAGGCTAGCCTAATTATCATCCATTGGTTGAATGTGGACTGCTTAACCTATGGTGACTGTACACCATCCAGCCACCCGGGGGCACTCTGTCCCTTCAATTACCAATTCTCACTGTGTGTTCTGATGGAAAAAATGATATTTGATATAACACAGGCATGGGCAAACTTGGGCCCTCCAGGTGTTTTGGACTGCAACTCCCACAATTCCTAACAGCCGGTAGGCTGTTAGGAATTGTGGGAGTTGCAGTCCAAAACACCTGGAGGGCCCAAGTTTGCCCATGTCTAATATAACCCAATAACAAACACCTCCATCCCACCAAGGTATAGATTTCTAAGGCTTAATCAATTTAAGCTTGCCTCGGGCTCTAGAACCCCCTTCCCAGAGAAAAAAGAAACAGAAGAGAAACACCAGATCTAAGCAAATACATTATATTACCTGATTGAGACCAAATGCCCGACGTGTTCTGCGGGGTGGTGTGAATAAGTAGGGTGACCTTACGGATCCGGGTTTCACAGGAGACTGTTGTGAGGCAGGAAAGGTAGTTAAGGCAGGCATCCTCAAAGTGAGGCCCTCCAGATGTTTGGGCCTCTGACTCCCAGAATCCCTGACCATTGAACAAGCTGGCTAGGGGTTCTGGGAGTTGGAGGCCCAAGCAGACAGAGGGATAAATTTGAGCAGGGGTCTCCAAACTAAGGCCTGTGGGCCGGAAGTGGCCTCCAAGGTTATTTACCTGGCTCCTGTCCTAAACTTTAGACTTAAGGTTGACCTAAGTCTAGATGGTCTTTGGAGGTCTCTTTGCTTAGCTACAGCCTTATGAGACCATCTAGATGGCTTTTGGAGGTCACTTTCCTTACCTATGGTCCTATGAGACTGTCTAGATGGCCTTTGAGGGCCCCTTTCCTTACCTGTGATCTTATGAAACCATCTAGATGGTCTTTGAGGGTCCCTTTCCTTATCTATAGTCTTCTGATGGCATTATGAGATCATCTAGATGGCCTTTGGGGGTCTCTTTGCTTACCTATAGTCTTATGAGACTGTCTAGATCAGAGGTTCCCAAACTAAGGCCCATGGGCCAGATGTGGCCCTCCAAGGTCATTTACCTGGCCCCTGTCCTAAACTTTAGACTTAGGGTTGATCTAGGTCTGAAATGACTTGAAGGCACACAACAACAATCCTAATTTTTTACTATTTCATCATAGTCCAGCCCCCCAAGGGCCGATTGTGAATCGGCCCTCCACTTAAAAAGTTTGAGGACCCCTGAATTTGAGGATGCCTAAGTTAAGGCATAGAAGAAATAATTGCAATAGAAGCATCCACACCAACGTTTACATCTGCATCTGGACATCCCAAGACATTCTGCTGCCTAACAGACCTCCTTCCATATACATTAGCAGCTGGACTCTTTGGTCGACTGAGGCTAGAACTCTTGCTCCAGAGTAGGTAGATCAAAGCAGTATCTTTTTCACCAGAAAAATAAGCAATGAACAAGTAGTGCTATGTATCACTAAACGTAGGCAGAGCTTGAGGTACAATGAGTTACCTGCCGCATGAAATGTGGAGAAGAGGGCTTGATCGTTCTTCCATGGAAGACTGAATGTTCTAGGCCCAAGGAATCCAGAAAAGCCTTCTGTACCGGGGAGGCTAGGAAATCTAAATCAGCACGGGACAGGGATGCCCTCTCAATTGCCTGAGGTGAATAATAGCAAATTTTATTTATTTGCAACATTTATCTCCCGCGCTTTGCACCCTGAAGGGGACTCAGGGTGGCTTAGGCTTACAAGTGATATATACATACATTATTATTATTATTGACACAACAACATTGTATGACACAGCAAACAAGATAGATATGCTGGATTTCTTATCACAAAATCACAAGTCGAACACTTCCCAAGCGTTTAGGACTGTGTGATGTATTTTCGGATGATGCACGAAGATTATTATTATTAGCATAGCACAATATAAGCATTATATATTACTATATTGTACTATACCACTATTCTGCAATATTAGTAATATTATTTGTAATATATAATATACAATGATAATAGTGTATTATTATATTGTATTACATTATAATATTATTATCAATATTTTATGTATATACAATATATTAGTACAGCATAATATTAGTATTATATATTATGTTATATTGACACAGGAGACATATTTTTTCTTCACAGATGCCATGTTAGAGTGTATTGCAACTTGTAACAGTGAACAAAAGTGGCCAACTATTACCCACAGCCATCACATTCTGAAGCCCAGCTGTTTCCCAGCTCCTGGCCATGAAAACAGGATCAGTATTAGAGGCAACACAAGCCTGATTATGAAGACTCATAGGACATAACCGACCTTGGGCTTTCCATTACCTCTAATGCAGATTGTCCACGCACAGCTTTCATGACTGCTGGGTCTCCCAGATCATTTGGCTCCCCTGTTGCTCCATTTGTATGGCCCTCTTCCTTTTCAGCCACGGCTGCTTCCTCTTCTTCCATGGCATCACAGGCAGGCTGGGGCTCAGGTTGGAAACTTCCATTATCTGCAATGTTATCTTCTACCATTGGCTCTGCAACATTATCTTCTATCATTGGGTCTGTATCTATAGCTTTGGATTCCTCCTCTTCCACAACACTGGGCTGCTCTTTACCAGCAGCCGACAACATTGCCTCCTCGGGTTCATCCTTAGGAGCTTGCTCTAGATCTGTTAACGGCCCTTTGGCCCCATTTTCTTCTACAAAAGCTTTGGAGAAAGAGAAATAGCATTCCAGATCAGTGGAAGAAGCAAAGGATCTAGACAGAGACAATATTCATTCCAACAACGGCAAGTAGTTCTTACACAGCTACAATTCCACATTGGCTGTTTTCACGCACAGGCCCTTCTACACTACCATATAAAATCTGCTTTAACTGGATTATATGACAGGGTAATAAAGGTAAAGGTTTCCCCTGACGTTAAGTCCAGTCGTGTCCGACTCTGGGGTTGGTGCTCATCTCCATTTCTAAGCCGAAGAGCCGGCATTGTCCATAGACACCTCCAAGGTCATGTGGCCGGCATGACTGCATGGAGCAACATTACCTTCCCGCTGGAGCGGTAACTATTGATCAAGTTTTCGAACTGCTAGGTTGGCAGGAGCTGGGGCTAACAGTGTGCGCTCATTCCGCTCCCGGGATTTGAACCTGGGACCTTTTGGTCTGCAAGTTCAGCAGCTCAGCGCTTTAACACACCGTGCCACCACTGGATTATATGACAGGGTAGACTCATATAATCTGAGTCAAAACAGATAATGTGGGTTATCTGCTTGATAATCTGGATTATATGATAGAGTAGAAGGAGACATAATTGTATAGTCAAACTTTGGTTTGTTGGTTTTACCTGCTGAGGTGAACGTCAAATTAACATAAAGATCAATTTCACCCTCCTCAGTCGTTTCGTCAGCCACAAGTTCCTCCTCCATCATAAAGAAATCCTCCAAGATCTAGTTAGTGGAAGGGGGAGACAAGTATCAAATAGTTGTCAACTTTTCCCATGTTTTTATGATAGAACCAATTAGGAAATGACATTCATAACAAAATTCATGTTCTATAGTTACATAATCAAGCATATGAAGAGACCTGCACTGGCCTTCCGAGGCTGAGAGAGTGTGACTTGCCCCTGTGTGTGTCATGGCTGCATGGGATTCGAACCCATGTCTCCAGTGCCCTCCACCCTTGGCCGTGCTGGCTAAGAATGATGATGATAATAATGATAATAATAATAATAACAACTTTATTTTTATACCCCGCCTCATCTCCCCGAAGGGACTCGAGGCAGCTTACATGGGGCCTGGCCCGATAAAACAAACAAATAACCGTAACAAAGCAATAAAACAATTATCCCAGTAAAAAAACATCAACATTATTATTATTATATTTTAACCCACCCTCTCTCCCCAAGTGGACTCAGGGCGGCATCCAAAATAATATGGCAAACATTCAATGCCAGTACAAGCATAATAAACAATTCACAAACCATACAAGTAAAACAGTCACAAAATATCAAATAAAATGTATAGTGGGTTGCTGTGAGTTTTCCGGGCTGCACGGCCATGTTCCAGAAGCACTGGAAGTATATACATATATACATATATTATAGAACAGGTATAAGCAGACTTTGGCCCTCCAGGTGATTTGAGCTTTAACTCCCACATTTCCTAACAGCCAGTAGCTGTCAGGAATTGTGGGAGTGGAAGTCCAAAACACCTGGCGGGCCAAAGTTTGCCGATGCCTGGTATAGAACATCATATAAAACAAAATTGCACAGATTAAAATACATATAAAATCTCAATACAAATCTCCATGATTTCGAATTGTAGTCTCTAAGGACAGTTTCCCAAGGAAATAAAACAGGAGCATGGGGGGACATCTATTTGGATGCAAACCAAAACAGAACATCTGGGGAAAATGGGAAGAGAAAGGATGCTTTGAACTGAGCATGAGTAACATCCTCTTCCTTGACCCAGGAGTATCCATTCCAGCCTTAGCGCTTAGAGACAGGTGTGTCTGCAAAGACTGCGCATGCGCATAATCACCTGTGAGAAGGGAGGGAAAAAGAACACGCATTGCTTTCAAAACCAGAGTCTTTCAGAGGTGTGTTATTGGGCTTAGGTGTGAAAGCAGGCATTGAAGAAACACAGCTCCCCAAAATGATAACACACACACACACACTTTAAATTAACACCATTAACTAATTAACTAAAGGCTGGGTTGTTGTGTCTTTTCCAGGCTGTGTGGCCATGTTCCAGAAGTATTCTCTCCTGACGTTTCGCCCACATCCATGGCAGGCATCCTCAGGGGTTGTGGGCGAAACGTCAGGAGCGAATGCTTCTGGCACATGACCATACAGCCCGGAAAACACACAACAGCCCTGTGATTCTGGCCATGAAAGCCTTCGACAACACATTTAACTAAAGGCTCATATTGAAGAATAAACAGAATAGTGGCGTGACAAGGTCCATTGCAAAATTGCAAGGTGTTTTTGTTGAAGCAGAGCTGTAAACGAGACTCAAGTTTCACATTTCTATATACAGTAGAGTCTCACTTATCCAAGCTTCTGGGTTATCCAAGCCATTTTTGTAGTCAATGTTTTCAATATATCATGATATTTTGGTGCTAAATTCGTAAATACAGTAATTACAACATAACATTACTGCAATTGGAATCTTGAGGAATATAGTAGAGTCTCACTTATCCAACATAAACGGGCCGGCAGTATGTTGGATAAGCGAATATGTTGGATAATAAGGAGGGATTAAGGAAAAGCCTTAAGGTTATGATTTTACAAATTAAGCACCCAAACATCATGTTATACAACAAATTTGACAGAAAAAGTACAGTAGAGTCTCACTTATCCAACATAAATGGGCCGGCAGAATGTTGGATAAGCGAATATGTTGGATAATAAGGAGAGATTAAGGAAAAGCCTATTAAACATCAAATTAGGTTATGATTTTACAAATTAAGCACCAAAACATTGTTATACAACAAATTTGACAGAAAAAGTAGTTCAATACGCAGTAATGCTATATAGTAATTACTGTATTTACGAATTTAGCACCAAAATATTACAATATATTGAAAACATTGACTACAAAAATGTGTTGGATAATCCAGAATGTTGGATAAGCAAGTGTTGGGTAAGTGAGACTCTACTGTAATTCAATACAAAATAATTCTATGCAGTCATTACTGTATTTACAAATTTAGCACCAAAATATCATGATATATTGAAAGCATTGACTACAAAAATGCATTGGATAATCCAGAACGTTGGGTAAGCAAATGTTGGATAAGTGAGACTCTATTTGAGGGAGGGATTATATAGCCTCAGAATTATAGCCTGTGCACATTTTATTTAGGCCAAAGGATGGAGTTTCCCTCAGAAAAGAGGCCTGAGGCACAAAATGCACGACTCACCACAGCGGCCTCCACTTGGCCTCCTTCCGCCATGACGCCTCTCTCTCCTCTTCCCTCACGCTTGTCTTTTTGCCTCCATTCCCACTCTTTTAAACCAGTTTCCTGAAGGCGGGGCAGTGGCTGCTTGACCTTCATTAGAGCCAATATCCCTATATTATTAACAAATGTGCCTGTTAGAAAGAAGGAAAAAGGCTTCATGGCTGCTGCAAGTTTACAGAAGGATTTGGGCCTGTTGTGAGGAATAGTAGGACTTCAACTCCCACCATTCCTCACAGCCTCAGGCCCCTTCCTTTCCCCCCTCAGCCGCTTAAGATATACTAAATATCTATATATCTATAATAATAAATGTTATTGATTAGCCCTTAGGCCGTATCACAAAATACTATCTATATCTCTATATACAGTAGAGTCTCACTTAATAATAATAAATAATAACTTTAATCTTATACCCCGCCCCATCTCCCTGAAGGGAATCGGGGCGGCTTACATGGGGCCATGCCCGGACATAACAATATAAAAGCACACAATGCAATAAAACAAATCAATCAACAATAAAAACAGCAATATTAATAAAAACAGTCATAAAAGGTCAGCATACAAAATAGGTATTAAAAACATGATAGGTATTAAACAAAATAGGTATTAAATAATAGGTATTAAACAAAATAGGTATTTAAAAATAGGTATTAAAAACACTTATCCAACATTCTGAATTATCCAATGCATTTTTGTAGTCAATATTTTCGATGCATTGTGATATTTTGGTGCTAAATTCGTAAATACAGTAATTACTACATAGCATTACTGGGTATTGAACTACTTTTTCTGTCAAATTTGTTGTATAACATGATGTTTTGGTGCTTCATTTGTAAAATCATAACCTATTTTGATGTTTAATAGGCTTTTCCTTAATCTCTCCTTATTATCCAACATATTTGCTTATCCAAGGTTCTGCCGGCCCGTTTAGCTTGGATAAGCGAGACTCTACTGTGTATCTATATCTATAGTAATAAATGTTATTGATTAGCCCTTAGGCCATATCACAATATACTATATCTATCTCTATATACATATATACTATAACTATAATAATTAATTTTATTTATAAGCCCTTTGGCCATATTGCAATATACTATATATCTATATCTCAATATTTTTGAATGAGACCATATGCACTTTCAAACTGCATTATTTGGCAGTGTAGATCCAGTCTCATACAACGGTTGTGTGTGTGTGTGTGTCTGTATATATATATACACACACACAGTGTAATAAAAAAATATTGGTTAGCCTTTAGGCCATATCACAATATACTAGGTCTCTATATATCTATATCTATCTATCTATCTATCTATCTATCTATCTATCTATTATATCTATAATAAAAAAATTTATTGATTAGCCCTTAGGCCATATCACAATATACTATATATCTGTCTATATTATATCTATAATAATACATTTTATTAATTAGCCCTTAGACCATATCATAATATACTATGTCTCTATATATATTTCTATAGCCATTTCACAATATAATCTATATCTATATATATATACTATAGCTATAATAATAAATTTTATTGATTAGCCCTTAGGCCATATCACAATATACTATATATCTGTCTATATTATATCTATAATAATACATTTTATTAATTAGCCCTTAGACCATATCATAATATACTATGTCTCTCTATATATTTCTATAGCCATTTCACAATATAATCTATATCTATATATATATATTATAGCTATAATAATAAATTTTATTGATTAGCCCTTAGGCCATATCACTATATATATATATATATATATATATATATATATATATATATATATATACACACACACACACACACACACATACTGCATTATACTTCAAACTTCATTATATGGCAGTGTAAAATTCAGCCTCATACAATGGGTGTGTGTATGTATATGAATGAGGCCATATGCAGTTTGAAATTGCATTACTTGGCAATGTAGCTCCAGCCTTATCCAATGGCTGTGTGTGTGTATGTGTGTGTGTATATAACTATATATATTTATATGAATGAGACCATATGCAGTTTGAAACTACATTACTTGGCAATGTATATCTAGCCTCATACAATACTTGTATGTGTGTGTGTGTGTATATATAATCTATATCTGTATCTGAATGAGACTATATGCAGTTTCAAACCGCATTACTTGGCAATGTAGATCCAGCCTCATACAATGGCTGTGTGTGTGTGTGTGTGTATACACATACATACATCTATATCTATATCTATATATATCTAACTATATCTATATAACTTGGCAATGTATATTTAGCCTCATACAACACTTGTGTGTGTGTGTGCGCGTGTGTATATATTCTATATCTGTATCTATATCTGAATGAGACTATATGCAGTTTCAAACTGCATTACTTGGCAATGTATATCTAGCCTCATACAATAGTTTTGTGTGTATATATATATAAAATCTATATTTATATTTGTATCTATATGAGACTATATGCAGTTTCAAACTGCATTACTTGGCAATATAGATCCAGCCTCATACAATGGCTGTGTGTGTAAGCATGCATACCTATATATATGTAATACTATATGTCTATATCTATATGAATGAGACTATATACAGTTTCAAACTGCATTATTTGGCGTGTAGATCCAAATCCATGAAATCCTCCAATCTCGAGAGTGCGCATGCGCTTGAAGGAAACATCTGCCCGGCTACTAATGATGCGGAAGGATGACTTACTCCCATTGGCCGCAACGGAAGCCCCCGGAGTTCCAGGCGTTGCACTGGCTTGCTTCGGTTCAGAGGCATCGAAGGAGGCTGAAGAAGAGGCGGGGGTCGTCTTGCTGCCCTCCCCCGAGGCTTGAGCTATGTTCCTGCCCTGCTTGGCCTTCCTGCTCTGCAGCGCAGTCCTCGAAGCCATCCTAAGTATTCCTCTCTTTGAAAATACCATAATACATCAGGTGTTAACTTCTTAACTTCCTGTGTCCCAGGCCGGGGCCAACTTCCGGCCCTCTAATTGTGGGAGCTGAAGCCCCCCAAAACACGTGGAGGGCCGGAGTTGGCCCAGGCCTGCTTCATAGCCTTCTGTGCCAGAAAGGGCTGATGTTTCATCAAACCACAACTCTCACAACAGTTACCGTGGTATCAAACTGCAAAATTCAATAGTGTAGATGAGATCAGGGCTTGTCAAACTGGTAGCCAGATGGTGTTCCTTTCATGTAGAAATTGCCCACATACTTGTGGATTTCAATATATTAATTGATTGGGTTGTTGTGCATTTTCCGGGCTGTATGGCCATGTCCCAGAAGCATTATTATTATTATTATTATCATTATTATTATTATTATTATTGACACAACGACGTTGTATGACACAGCAAACAAGATAGATATGCTGGATTTCATATCACAAAATCACAAGTCGAACACTTCCCAAGTGTCTAGGACTGTGTGATGTATTTTCGGATGATGCGTGCAGATCCCAGTCAGGTGGCCTTTTGCAGTTGACAGATTGTAATTTTGTCACTGTCTATTGTTTCCAAATGCCGGCTGAGATCTTTTGGCACGGCACCCAATGTGCCCATCACCACCGGGACCACCTGTACTGGTTTCTGCCAGAGTCTTTGAAGTTCAATCTTGAGGTCCTGATAGCGGCTGAGTTTTTCCTGTTGTTTTTCGTCAATGCGACTGTCACCTGGGATGGCAACATCAATGATCCAAAACTTTTTCTTTTCCACAACTGTGATGTCTGCTGTGTTGTGTTCCAGAACTTTGTCAGTCTGGATTCGGAAGTCCCACAGTATCTTTGCCTGCTCATTTTCCAATACTTTTGCAGGTTTGTGATCCCACCAGTTCTTTACTGCTGGGAGGTGGTACTTGAGGCATAAGTTCCAATGAATCATTTGGGCCACATAGTTGTGCCTTTGTTTGTAGTCTGTCTGTGTGATTTTCTTACAGCAGCTGAGGATATGATCAATGGTTTCGTCAGCTTCCTTGCACAGTCTGCATTTTGGGTCATCAGCTGATTTTTCGATCTTGGCCTTTATTGCCTTTGTCCTGATGGCTTGCTCCTGGGCTGCAAGGATCAGGCCTTCTGTCTCCTTCTTCAGGGTCCCATTCGTGAGCCATAGCCAGGTCTTCTCCTTATTATTATTATTATTATTATTATTATTATTAGCGACATTTATATCCCACTCTTCTCACCCTGAAGAGGACTCAGGGCAGCTTACAAGTTATATGTACATACAATAAATTATATTAGCATAGCACAATATAAGCATTATATACTGTACTATACCACTATATTGCAATATTATTAGTAATATAACATGTAATATATAATATACAATTATAATAGTGTATTATATTTTATTTTATTACATTATATTATCAATATTATATGTATATTCAATATATTATAGTATTAGTATGCTAATAATATTATGCTATTGTTATTAGGAGCACTAGACAAGCTTGTCACACCCAGAATTGTTGTAGAAGGTTGCTGGTTCTTGGGAATATGCTTATTTTAGCACCTATAGAAAGGGCTGGCTGCATTTTTGCACATTTAATGCATCTTAGCCCCCTTCTACATTGCCATATACAATCCAGATTATCTGCTTTGAATTGGGTTATATTGCAGTGTAGACTCATTGAAGTGTGGGCACTTAATGGCCCTCCAATGGAGGGCAGCCCAAGACTTCTAGCTGCTTGAGGTAAAGGCTGATATTGCACCTCTTCTATGTACAGAATGACTGCATCTACACTGCAGAACCAATGCAGTCTGACATCATTTTAATGCTAGGATTCTAGGAAAGCCTTGTTGAATCCTCAGTAAGGCTAAGTCCCTAGTAGAATCATAGAATCATAGAATAGTAGAGTTGGAAGAGACCACATGGGCCATCCAGTCCAACCCCCTGCTAAGAAGCAGGAAATCGCATTCAAAGCACCCCCGACAGATTGCCATCCAGCCTCTGCTTAAAAGCCTCCAAAGAAGGAGCCTCCACCACGGCCCGGGGGAAAGAGTTCCACTGTCGAACAGCTCTCACAGCCAGGAAGTTCTTCCTGATGTTCAGGTGGAATCTCCTTTCCTGTAGTTTGAAGCCGTTGTTCCGTGTCCTAGTCTGCAGGGCAGCAGAAAACAAGCTTGCTCCCTCCTCCCTATGACTTCCCTTCACGTATTTGTACATGGCTATCATGTCTCCTCTCAGCCTTCTCTTCTGCAGGCTAAACATGCCCAGCTCTTTAAGCCGCTCCTCATAGGGCTTGTTCTCCAGACCCTTCATCATTTTAGTCGCCCTCCTCTGGACGCTTTCCAGCTTGTCAACATCTCCCTTCAACTGTGGTGCCCAAAATTGGACACAGTATTCCAGGTGTGGTCTGACCAAGGCAGAATAGAATAAGGGGGAGCATGACTTCCCTGGATCTAGACGCTATTCCCCTCTTGATGCAGGCCAGAATCCCATTGGCTTTTTTAGCAGCCGCATCACATTGTTGGCTCATGTTTAACTTGTTGTCCACAAGGACTCCAAGGTCTTTTTCGCACGCACTGCTGTCAAGCCAGGCGTCCCCCATTCTGTATCTTTGATTTCCATTTTTTCTGCCGAAGTGAAGTATCTTGCATTTGTCCCTGTTGAACTTCATTTTGTTAGTTTTGGCCCATCTCTCTAGTCTGTCAAGATCGTTTTGAATTCTGCTCCTGTCTTCTGGAGTGTTAGCTATCCCTCCCAGTTTTGTGTCGTCTGCAAACTTGATGATCGTGCCTTCTAACCCTTCGTCTAAGTCGTTAATAAAGATGTTGAACAGAACCGGGCCCAGGACAGAGCCCTGCGGCACTCCACTTGTCACTTCTTTCCATGATGAAGACGACGCATTGGTGAGCACCCTTTGGGTTCGTTCGCTTAGCCAATTACAGATCCACCTAAATGTGTCTAGCCCACATTTTACTAGTTTGTTTGCCAGAAGGTCGTGGGGGACTTTGTCGAAGGCCTTACTGAAATCCAGGTACGCTACATCCACAGCATTCCCTGTATCGACCCAACTCGTAACTCTATCGAAAAAAGAGATCAGATTAGTCTGGCATGACTTGTTTGTAAAACTATTTAGTAAGATTTAGTAAGATTTAGTAAGACTAAATCTCCCACTATCCCATATCCTTAAGCCATGGGTAGTTAAAGTGGTGCCAAAGTGAATTAATTCTGCAGTGTAGATGCACCTTTTGATACTGGTTTTATAGGACAGAGCTCCCAACCTTGCTGCTTCCCTTTGTCCCCATCAAGGCCTCTTTTAATAGCATTCTCTCCTGTCGTTTTGTCCACATCTATGGCAATCATCCTCAGAGGTCGTGCGGTACCTGTGGGAAAACTGGTCATTATCTGGTGTGTGCTGTGACCTGTTCTGCAAAGGAAGGCAATGGCAGAGACCTCATTCATGTCACCTATGATAATAATAATATAATAATACTTTATTTCTATCTTTATTTCTATAACTGACACTTTGCCTTCTGTTTCTTCATTCTTCTCGCAGAAGAGCCCAACGTGCAGGTCTATTCTTATAATCCTGTAGTGAAAGGCAAGAAAAACATACTCCATTGCTATGTGGACGGCTTCCATCCTCCCGAAATTAAAATCACTTTTCAGAAGAATGGTGTCCTTATCGAGAAGGTGGAGACAACCGAACTTACCTTTAGGCTGGACTGGACCTTTGAGCTTCTGGCCTATATTCCCATTGTTCCTGATGGGAAAAGTAATTACAGCTGTATTGTGGTGCACAGCAGCATAACCGCTCCAAAGAACGTCACGTGGGGTGAGTGCTTCGCGCCTTGACTCTTCCTGCCATTGCCTTGACACTCCTTTATTTTCTTAGGAACCATTGTAAACAGTGGTGCTTTCTATTCATTCAATAGTCATTCAAGGAAAATACAATGGCCTGCCAGTCTGGTTTCTAAGACACTTTTCTTTTAACAGACTAATAATGATGATGATAATAATAATAACAGTCCTAAACACTTGAGAAGTGTTTGACTTGTGATTTTGTGATATGAAATCCATCATATATATCTTGTTTGCTGTGTCATTCTGTGTCTTTGTGTCAATAATTATAATAATAATACATTGTCTGCCTTTCCTGAAGGCTCAACATTAAAAGCTGGATGGTGTCCTACCAATTGAACAAAAATTAGATGTGTTTGATGACAAAAAGATGCAATTTTCTAAGTACCTGTTATGAAGAATGGTAAATAGACAGTCAGCCCTCCACATTTGCTAGGAACCCTAAATGCAAATAAATAAATTGCTGTTTTGTTTTGCTTTTACCTGAGATAACATTTCTTTAGGAATTTCTTGAACTTCCAGCACCACACCATGATTGACTTCTGGAAGCTCACTGTAGAATCACACTGGGGGAGCCAGAGATTCCCAGAGAAAACATCATCAAATTTATGCAAAAATTATAACTGCAAATGTGGAGGGATTACTGGACGTTTTAAAGATGTTAAAAATAGAAATACATGCAACCTTGTGGGAGGAAGTGCCTACGTATTGTTTTGTTCCAAAAGTAGCACACAGATAACGGTTGCAGTGGAAGTATTATAGGGAATTGGTTGTTCTTAGTATATTCCTCCTGTAGAGAATAGAATACATAATATATACATATTAATATATTGCAATTTATCAATAACGAGGACCTGAAAGACAAGTAGAGCTCACCATTTATTTATTTATTTGTATCTTGCTTTCTGTCTCAAGGAGACTCAGAGCAGCTATTTGATAATCCACATAAGTTTTTGACCCATCTATTTACAGAT
This sequence comes from Anolis carolinensis, assembly GCF_035594765.1. Lineage (NCBI taxonomy): Eukaryota > Metazoa > Chordata > Lepidosauria > Squamata > Anolidae > Anolis > Anolis carolinensis. The sequence goes on along the minus strand of NW_026943822.1, from coordinate 18,892,265 downwards.
TAAATTTTAGCTCACATTGTTGGGTCTCATTGAATTATGCTTATACATCACTGAATGCTGTTTACCTTTTATTATTATGTTGATTGCAGTGCTTTTTCTTCAACACTTTCCAGTTGTCTTTTGCAACACTGTTTTATCGCTTTTACAGTTCTCTTTTAAAAAGGAGAATATGAATTTATATAGTTAGTATACAGAATAGTTCTTGCTTATTGTACTTTTGGTGTAAACATCACTACTTGGTAGTAGTATGCGTTTTATCTCTTCCTAAAATGTGTAAATACCCAAGGGAGGAGATGTTTATTATTTGTTATTGATATGAACCCTTGAGCCATTTTGGTATATTTCTAGGCGCTGATGAAGAAGTGGTTGGATTCTAAAAGATTTGGAAAGAACTGTCATAACTTTGGTGGCTGCAAATATTTAGGCACTAGGCTTTTGAAGTATTGGATAATTTAACCAGCAATACATACTGATACTATTTTCTTCTACAGATCAAGAGTACTAAACAGATGATCCCAGAAGTAAGGTAAGAATATTGGATCGAAGTTCTAAGTTGATGTAAATTTGATCTTAACAAGAGATATTTTATTTTTCTTTGTTTAAAAAGATGCAGGATAGATAATAAACCACATGGGTCATTGTGTCTGACTGCCTTTAAACAGACATATTAAAAGAGGACACTTATTTTGAGAGGAAGTGTATTACAAAACATCTGGAGGGTCAGCATTTCCTTGTCTGAGTACAGGTTGAGTCTCCTTCATCTGAAATATTTGTGATTTTATTTTATTGGATTTTGGATTTTTACAGGTTTGGGGATTCCTGTATTTGCAGATTCAACTCCTTGAAGAGAATTTGGCCAAGGTCAAATATGTAACTATTCCTTTCCTCAAAGGCAGAGGTGGGATGGGCAGCAAAACATTTTAGTTTTTGAAGTCTTTCAAATTCCTGGAAGGAGATTCAATATGTAAGAACTTCAACAATTTTTCTTTTCTCAGGTTTGAAAAGCCTTGCTTATTAAAAGATCATAGCCCTTTAAGCATCCCTCCCAATTGTTCCAGCTTGCAGTCAATTGAGCTCAGGAATTTTCAAGCACGCACATTGGCATTGCTTTATGTATGCTATTGATGTGTCATGCTTCCATTGAAATGGATTTCCAGTAGATCCTTTCTAAGCAGACTGAAGATTGCATTGGAAGTTTGTGCTGTCACGCACTTATCGAGCTTCTCTTTAAAAGAGTAATTTTCTGTTCATTTGCCTTAATTGTCTTTGTTAAATATTCTAGACGCTTGTTTCAGTTTCTGCCTGTCAGAGGTTTAGCAAAAGGCTTGACAAGATGATGTGCTTAAAACTTCTTTTATATATTGATAATGAATCATTTTATTTGACATTTTTGAAATGCGATGACTGGAGTACCTTGATAAAAGTACAAAAGCTAACATTTTATTTGTAATGACTGGTGGTTTTGTCTAGCTGGATGTTTTAGTTGTATAAGCATTGGAAGATGGCAAAGGTTCATAGTATTTTTCTCTTTTTATCTGAACTAATTGTTGTGTTTCACATCAGCATATTGTTGGATCTATTCTGAATAAAATGTTTCCTATCAAAATACTCTGTTTTTATAGTATAGGAACCCGGGCCTTTCATCTCTATGCAGTTTATGCCTCTTAAGTTTTCTTTTAAAACACTGACCATAAATGGCCCAAGCAAAATATAGCTGAGATCCTACTGCAGTGTAGCATAAATAACTCCCAGCACAAATATCTATTGATTGCTTTATGCATTTATTATACTGGAAATCCACAATAGTGCAAGCTTGTGAAACCACTGGTAAATGTCATTGGTTGAAACTCTCTTAGGCAATTGTAATGCGTAGAGTGATGCACATTGGTTACTATTCCATTTCTGCATTTATTGTGAGTTCCTGCATGACACGGGGTTAGACTGGATGGTCCTTGTGGCCTCTGCCAACTCTATGACTCTACCTTGATCCTCTGCACACATGTTGCCAAAGGAGAGGTCCATGCATAAAACATACACGTCATATGTATGGACCTCCCCTTTGTACCTTCATCCAATAAAAATGCTTCAAGCATGTATTGCAACTTAACACTCTGTGTGTGTCAGTGATGGGACTCTGACCTATATGCTTCCATGTTCGACACACAGAGACCATGATGAAGAACGGCTCTGTTTGGGATGCTCGGGGGGAAAAATCAGACCAGGCAGACAGTATTACAAAAACACAATGGTCATATTTATTATCCCATGTGCTTTCTTACAAAAAAGGGGAATGAGAGACTCAGCCGTTTCCGAGTTGCTCAGTGAGGGGCTATGATGCCCATGGGGGCCGATGGAATGAGCTCTTGTTAACAGGAATGGAGAAAACCACTGTCCCTCCCCACCATCACCAGCACCACTACCAGCCTCTGGCATCAGAGGGAAAAGACAGCAGCAGTTGCTTACCACTGTTAGGATGACATGGAGGCCTCGGTGTGAGTGCGTGCCCACCCCCACCCGCCCAGCCCTTTGCAAACTAGGGTAGATCCTTCGGCCATTTGGCTGCTACAAAGCTATTCTTTGGCAATGGCAAACGGTTTTTCTACTTCGATGGTGTTGCAGTCGGCAATTATTACATCTTTCAGGGGCTTATCCCGGCTGTCGGTCTTCGTGTTCTCTACCTTCCGCACTACGTCCTAGGAATAAACCGTGGCAGTTATTAAAAATAGGGGCATCCTAGCTCATTTCCTAGCATACTCAAAGAGTTTGAGGACATTTCTTTAATCTGAAATGGGGATGGGACCATTTTTAAAAAAAGCAATTCTATATCTGAATTAAAGGTTCCCAGCACAGTTTCAGCTAAGAAACTATAACAGAACTGCACTGGGCTAACCCAATCAAATATAAGGGTGCATCTACATTGGAGAATTAATTTTGAAACCACTTGGAAGTGCCATGGTTTCTCTGCCAAATACGCACCATCACTAAGCAGAGTAGGCTTGAGACCTTGTGAAGCTCCCATGTTCCCACACCATTGAGCCATAGCATTTAAACTGGTATCAATCTGCATTCAATCTCAGTAGATGGATGCAAGTGAAAAGCAACATTTCATTTCAGGATCCATCCAACTTTGCCAAAAGCAGCATCTGGGGAACAGTTTCTTGGAAACAGACAAGGATGGTTGTGGACTACAGCATCCAGGCAGTTACATGTTCATCTCTGTGCATGAAGCATATGCTTAGTTCATGATAGGATAGTCCCACAGAACTGTTTGCTCTCGAGGTCATCAATAATGCTTGCAATTTTGTACAGAAGTCAATGAAGACATGCTTTTCATTAAAAAAAATGGTTGGTTCTGTCCTACCCAGTCGTTTAGCCACCAATACCATGAAGTATGCACTTCTAAATCAAGAAAGAACTCATTCACAGCCAGGCAGAGAATTATGTTTTTTAAAAATGATACTCACCATGCCTTCCAAGACTTTCCCGAACACAACATGCTTGCCATCCAGCCATGAAGTCTTGACCGTAGTGATGAAGAACTGAGAGCCGTTGGTGTCTTTGCCGGCGTTGGCCATGCTGACCCAACCAGGCCCATAGTGTTTCAGCTTGAAGTTCTCATCGGGGAAACGGTCACCATAGATGCTTTTGCCTGGCAGCAAGAGAAAGTGTTGAGTTTCCTTGCAACTTGCTTCTGATATGCAAGTAACTGTCTTAAGATGGTGCATAAGGTTCTTGGTTTGGACCAGCAGGACTCATAGTGCTCTTACATACAACTAGAAGACTAATATCAAAATGCCAAATATTGCTGGCAGAGAAAACCAACTCAGCTGCAGCAGCACAAGACATCCAAACAGTCTGCCAGCAAGGGAGAACAAGGGAAAATCTAGACTGCCTTGGGGTGCTATCTGGTGTCTCACCTCCTGTTCCATCTCCCCGGGTGAAATCTCCTCCTTGGATCATGAAATCCTTGATCACACGGTGAAATTTGCTCCCTTTGTACCCAAACCCTTTCTGGAAACAAAAAGAATAAAGAGGGATAATTATGAGGACCACAAAATCATAGTCTGCATGCCACTTCCCAAAGTCCTCCATAACCCATCCTGATCCATCTCGCACCATAGCCCCTCAATTTACTGATTGGCAAGAGGTACCACCTCCCATCCAAGGAAGCTGTTAGATGTTATATATCTAACCAAAAAAAAGCTTCAAAGGGTATTTTTCAGACCCCAGCTTCCATCCCTACTATCAATTAGAACAGTTCCAGACTTGAGATACAACTCACCTCTCCTGTGGCTAAGGCAACAAAATTCTCAATTGTTTTTGGAACCGTCTTTCCAAAGAGGCCGATGGTGACGCGCCCCACATTTTCCTCTCCAATCCTCAGGTCAAAATATACCTAAAGAAGACCCCAGAAACAAGAGGCATTGCAGACTGAGTGCAGTGGAAACATTAACATGCATGGGCTATATCTCTTACAATCCCCAGCCTCTGCTGGGGGATAACTGGAAGTTACTCTAAAAAGGATCTCCTTTCAGTTAGAATCATAGAATCGTAGAGTTGGAAGAGACCTCATGGGCCATCCAGTCCAACCGCCTGCCAAGAAGCAGGAAATCACATTCAAAGCACCCTTGACAGATGGCCATCCAGCCTCTGCTTAAAAGCCTCCAAAGAAGGAGCCTCCACCACAGTCCGGGGCAGAGAGTTCCACTGCTGAACAGCCCTTCTCACAGTGAGGATGTTCTTCCTGATGTTCAGGTGGAATCTCCTTTCCTGTAGTTTGAAGCCATTGTTCTGCGTCCTAGTCTGCAGGGCAGCAGAAAACAAGCTTGCTCCTCCCTAGGACTTCCCCTCACATATTTGTACATGGCTATCATGTCTCCTCTCAGCCTTCTCTTTTGCAGGCTAAACATACCCAGCTCTTTAAGCCACTCCTCATAGGGTTTGTTCTCCAGACCCTTGATCATTTTAGTTGTCCTCCTCTGGACGCTTTCCAGCTTGTCAACAACTCCCTTCAACTGTGGTGCCCAGAATTGGACACAGAGTGATTCCAGGTGTGGTCTGACCAAGGCAGAATAGAGGGAGAGCATGACTTCCCTGGATCTAGATGCTATTCCCCTATTGATGCAGGCCAGAATCCCATTAGCTTTTTTAGCAGCCGCATCACATTGTAGGCTCATATTTAACTTGTTGTCCACGAGGACACCAAGATCTTTTTCACACGTACTGCTGTCGAGCCAGGCATCGTCCCCCATTCTGTATCTTTGCATTCCATTTTTTTCTGCATTTGTCCCTGTTGAACTTCATTTTGTTAGTTTCGGCCCATCTCTCTAGTCTGTTAAGATCGTTTTGAATTCTGCTCCTGTCTTCTGGAGTTCTCTCAAGAACTTGTTTGTATTTGGACTGAGAACAGACTGAATACCATTGGCAAGTTAAAAGGCTTCCGAGGGCCACACACTTCTGATTCCTGGCACCGTCCTTTTTGTCGCGGCCACGGGGACTAAATGCGAGTTGCAAAACTTGGATTCGACTCAGTGCTGCTGCGGCTCCTTTGCTTGATACGTACCAATCCTTTTCACAAAGCAGCCGCAGCTTGATGTCAAGGCACGTGCTTTGCATTCAGAAAAGGCCTAAAATCAATCCCTGGAATGCCGACTTAAAAGGGGGATCAGGTGGGACGTTTGCTTGCGGCCTTGGGAGAAAGCAGCTGCTAATTACTGCAGGCAGCACTGGGCCAAATGGGCGAATGAATATCCATCCACTCAGGGCAGCTCCCTTGAATCCTCTTCGCTCCCGGTTTTAAATATCAATTTATTGCATTAATCCCTTTGGAGGATTAATTTATAATTTACTCCAAAGTCTAGTCTTTAAATTTTGGTGTACGTATTGTTTAAACAGGAGCCAAGTGCGTTAAAGCGCTGAGCTTCTGAACTTGCAGACCGAAAGGTCCCAGGTTCAAATCCCGGGAGCGGCTTGAGCGCCCACTGTTAGCTCCAGCTCCTGCCAACCTAGCAGTTCGAAAACATGCAAAATGTGAGTAGATCAATAGGTACCACTCTGGCGGGAAAGTAACATTGACGCTCCATGCAGTCATGCCGGCCACATGACTTTGGAGGTGTCTACGGACAACGCCGGCTCTTCAGCTTAGAAATGGAGATGAGCACCAACCCCCAGAGTCAGACATGACTGGACTTAACGTCAGGGGAAACCTTTACCTTCTTGCTTAAACAACATAGACCAGGCATGGACAAACTTGGGCCCTCCACATGTTTTGGACTTCAACTCCCACTATTCCTAACAGCTTCAGGCTCTTTCCTTTTCCCACTCAGCTTGAGCTGGCCAGTGGCAACATTCACACTTCCCCCAGGCAGGCAGGAAGCAAGCAGGCTTTGAAGCTGCAAGGCTATTGAATGCAAATCGAGGTGGCCAGTGGCAACATTCACACTTCCCCCAGGCAGGCAGGAAGCAAGCAGGCTTTGAAGCTGCAAGGCTATTGAATGCAAATCGAGGTGGCCAGTGGCAACATTCACACTTCCCCCAGGCAGAAAGCAAGCAGGCTTTGAAGCTGCAAGGCTATTAAATGTGAATCAAAGTGGCCAGTGGCAACATTTGCCTCAAGCAGACAGTTCTTTCTCCCACCCTTCCACAGGTATATCAACCCCACTTGCCTAATTTCCAACAGACCTCACAACCTCTGAGGATGCCTGCCATAGATGTGGGCGAAACGTCAGGAGAGAATGCTTCTGAAACATGGCCAGACAACCCAAAATACATTCTACATAGAAATACATCTATGTGTATAAATACAGGCCCTGGTGTTCTTGGCCCGGCTGCAAGCATGGCGCTCTTAAAGGGGCCGCGCCCAATATTTTCTCTGGCGATGCCTTTGCAATCCTGCGACTGAGGGGCCTGCCTTGCAATTTGCTCACCTTGTGGGTGACCTTGGGGCCCTTCTTGCGCTCCTCGGCGTGGGTCCCGGGGAAGAGCAGGAGCAGGAGGGAGCCTCCGAGGCCCAGCAGCGCCGCCGCCGCCACCAGCTTCATCTTCTTGCGCTCGCAGCCCCAGCAGCGCCCGCCCGGCCACAGACCTCGTCGCGCCGCCAGCATCCGCCCCCTTCCTGCTTTCCCTCCTTCCTCCCCCTGCTCCTCGGCAATGGTACGGCCCCAGTCCGGGCGGAGCGCTCTCCCTCAGCGGCGCCGATTGGCGCGTTCCATCTCCAGAGGGGGAGGGCCGAGTCGGAGCCGGCGACAAAGGGATGCCACGTTTCCAGGCTCGCATAGGGCAAGGCCCGCTCAGCCAATCAGGGGAGGGCACGGAGGGCGGCGGCGCGCTGATTGGGCCAAGCGGCAACAAAGGAGAGGCAAGGGAATGGGCGAGACTACGCAGCAGCCCAGAGACCAGCTCCTCCTTGGCTTGAGGTGCCGCTCTTCGCCTCTAGAGGGAGACAGAGAGATGCGAGCCTTGATGGGACCTGTGACAGACAGGTAGGGTCCTGGAAGATACACCTGGATGAGATCTAGAGATGGTGAAAAGCAGGAAAATAGTATTTTATTTTTATTACTGTATTTATCATATTATTATAGTATTATATTATTTTTATTGTATTTATATTATTATAGTACTGTATTACTATATTATTTTTATTATTATATTTATCATATTATTATAGTATTACATTTTATTTTTATTATTGTATTTATATTATTGTAGTACTGTATTACTATATTATTTTTATTATTGTATTTATATTATTATAGTACTGTATTACTATATTATTTCATTTTTATTTTTGTATTTATATTATTATAGTACTGTATTACTATATTATTTTATTTTTATTTTTGTATTTATATTATTGTAGTACTGTATTACTATATTATTTTATTTTTATTATTGTATTTATCATATTCTAGTACAGTAGAGTCTCACTAATCCAACATAAACGGGCCGGCAGAACATTGGATAAGCAAATATGTTGGATAATAAGGAGAGATTAAGGAAAAGCCTATTAAACATCAAATTAGGTTATGATTTTACAAATTAAGCACCAAAACATCATGTTTTACAACAAATTTGACAGAAAAAGTAGTTCAATACGCAGTAATGCTATGTAGTAATTATTGTATTTACGAATTTAGCACTAGAATATCATGATATATTGAAAACATTGACTACAAAAATGCGTTGGATAATCCAGAATGTTGGATAAGAGAGTGTTGGATAAGTGAGACTCTACTGTATATTATTATTGGAGCCCCGATGGCATAGTGGATTAAAGCCTTGTGACCTGAAGGCTGCCAGGTTCGAATCCAACCTAGGGAGAGCACGGATGAGCTCCCTCTCTCAGCTCCAGCTCCATGCGGGGACATAAGAGAAGCCTCCCACAAGGGTGGTAAAAACATCAAAACATCCGGACGTCTCCTGGGCAACGTCCTTGCAGACTGATACGAAAAAAACCCCTATATTATATTTATTATATTGCAGCATTATAGTATTACATTGTGTTTTCATTTTTATTATATTTATTTTATAATATTGTATTACTATTGTATTATTTTAATTATATTTATCATATATTATTACAGTATTGCTATATTATATTATTTCATTTTTATTCTTATACTTATCATTTTATCATATTATTATAGTATTGCCTAGTTCCCAACAGACCCCTCAGCCTCGGAGAATGCCTGCCATAGATGTGGGCAAAACACCAGGAGATAATGCTTCTGGAACATGGCCATAAAGCCCAGAAAACTCACAGCAACCAATTGTTATTATTTATAACCTGCTATTTCTCTCTGCAAATGAGATAAAATCTATTTAATATTATTTAAAACCCAAAATATACAAACATTAAAATACTATTAAATATTGATGTTATTAAGAATAAACAGTTAAAATCCTTAAAACTGAATCAGAGCAAAAACCAAAATAGACATGCTCACTTTTCTGTGATCAAATAACAAGGGAATATGCATGCAGCATATTCATAGGGAACACAATGACCGTATTTCCAGGCCTGTTTGACAATGAAATAGACTCTCGAGGCAAAATTGTGGAGGACAGACACGAACAGAGCAAAGTCAATGTTTATTTTACATTAAAAGGGTGCAAATAGGGGAAGGGGTGTAGAAGGTACACAACATTTCTTGCAATGTCCCATTAAAACAGGCACATCAGAAAGATCAGTAGCAGGACTCCAATTCCTGGCAAAGAGAGATCCAACCAGCGCCAGAGGAGAGGCCCTCCAACGCTTGGCGTATAGTATTGTAAGCCCTTATCCTGGTCGAACCGTTTCAGACATATTTGTAAAATTGACATTCATGTTAAAAATACAAGGTTGCATGTTCACTGCCGAAGTTCCAAGAGCAGTGCCGGAAGGATGTGAATCAAACATTGCATCACGTGTTAAAAAATAAAATAATTCTTTAAAAAAATCAAAAGGCATTTCAACAAGAATCAGACATGTGCACACAATACTTTAAAAAAAAAATTTCACAGCTGATTTTATTTTCCTTTACAGTAACAAGAGTTGCACTCATTATCCCAGTCATCCCGTTTTGAAAAAAGCACAAAAGGCCTACATGAAATAAACAGACATTATAATAAATTATACAACACACAGTTTCCAATGGGAACAAGCCACTTAAAACTGCGGTTTCCCTTTTTTTCGCAGGAAAAGATGCATTATTTGGTATGGTCCACGTTGCCCCAAACTGGCTCATTCTCCTCTCAACTCGGAGATTGCAAAGACACCTTTTGTCGCGGCCCCCAAAAATGGCTTTCCTAACTGGAGAATATAACCTCTTCCATGTCCCACACCATGCAGCAGTTATGCAGTTTTTTTTTGGGGGGGGGGGGAGCATTTATTTAGGAAAGAAAAAAAGCACTCGTTTTCCTGAGAGAGACTTAAAAGGATGAGATAGGTGATTGAGAAGTCTTTTCTGCGCATATGGATTGGCGTGCCCCTGCCGCTTCTTTGGGAAGGCATCCACAGCCCACAAAACACACTGGAAGCGAGGTTATAACTCCCTGCTCAATGCGAGTGTCTGGAAACCACACGCTTCAGAGGTGAAGCATTATTCTAATATAACATCCCAAAACGATATCCCCATTTGGCTCCTCTGGACCTTGAAGCTGCGGAGAAGGAATCCTAGTCAAGAGATTGAGGTTTTGTCGCTGAGAAGTTTGGCATCCCTCAGAAACATCTGCTATTATTCCTCCTCAGAGCCAAGGCTGGCTGTATATGAATCTTCTACACTCTCCCAAAGGAAAGAGTCATTCCTATAATTTCAGTAAGACAAAAGTCCTCTTCCGCTACATATTAGGGGAGGTTTTAGAAACCCATTCCAGTCCAGTCCCTTACTGGGGCAGGCATACTATAAACACCTGACAAGGCAAAGCACACTGACCATCCTCAGCCCTGTAACTTTGAGACAACATGCCAACATCTAGATCTACCAAGAAAGGAAGCACTTTCATTTTTTCAGTTACCAAGACTTAAAAACGAACTGTAAACTAACATTCCAAGCAAAGATTTTGTTGTTCAAGGACTGATAAGCAATGATGCGTAAATGATGTTTCCTCATCAAACTTTAGTAGTATTTTGACAAACTATGGCTTTGTATGTATATGGAGGTGTGCACCTGGCAGTTCACTTCTATCGCTGTCTTCAAAATACAAACAACTCAGAGCAATGCTGACATTGACATGTTTTGGAGAAACAGACTTGTAGACCGTTTGTCAAGAAGAGACAATACAAGTTTGTTCCTCCAACCCTGAAATTATTATAACTCATGGATTCAGGTCATAGTTAGGACTATAGAGAGAGTGAGACATATTGAAAAGTAAGTGCCCTTTGGTGGAGGAAATTTGAAAGCTAACTCATGATGGTGTTGGTTTTGAAAGGAAAATTAAGGCTGGATATTGAAAAAGATTTTCAAAGAAAAAGCTCGAGAATATCTTCATTCTTGCAGTGGTGAGACCCACATATATAGATGTGTATTTCTGACCCTACACTTGAGCTACTTGTAGAGATTGATATGAGACTATTCGCACTTCTGATGTCTCCCACTCCCCAAAAGGCCTCAACAATGGCAAGAAGGTTAATTTTAAAGTTCAAGAACATAAATGGAACTTTGGGACATTTTTTGTCCTGGGACAGATATCTACCTCTCCAAATGGCAAGAAAGAATGGTGGCCTTGGAAAGCCCATCCTTTAAATATCTCCTTCAAGCTGTCTCTGCATTCAGTACGAACATCTACTTGCTGACACCTTCTTCCCGCCAAAACGGGAAATAAAAAGTCAAGCTATCAGAGAAATATGAATCCCAAAGCAAGATTATTCTCCCAATTAAGTCATTTTGGCTTGTAATATCTGAGAAGATACACAGAATTGGAAGGAAGGGAGACAGACTGCTAAATTTGACTTCTGGCTTCCCAACTGTAAGTTTCAGAACAATAGGTAGCGATGCCTGCTGTGTCTTGCCAGCGTTGGCACTGATCTGGACTAGAAAAAGAAGATAATTGGCGGCAGTGTTCTGTTCAAAATAGCTAGCTTCATGCTGTTAGGAAGGAAGGGGAAGAAAGCCATTTAATGTCTTGCTGTTCTTTGGAAAGGATCAATACATTTCAGAGAAAGATCGCAACGGCTCAAAGAAGCTCCAAGTCAATGCTGGTTATTTCATGGAAACAAAGGGCTGCAGGCTCAGATCACGAACTAAAACTCTTCTAAAGAAAGCATGGAACAAGTAGGAGTCCATCTTTAAGAAATGGGAACTGCTTTTTGTACACATTCTCCACTGTTTTGCTGCTGTTTATAATCTGAAATGCTAATTTGTGAGACTTGAGGGAGACCTAGATTGTAATCTTGATAAACACACATTTAACCCAGTGGACCTAAAGAGCTAGAATACAGAGTAAGGTTCACATAGTCCTCCAAATACTGTTGAGCAACTGATAGTGATTGATCTTGAAAGCTGCACTATCTGGAAAATAATGATTCCTACTACTGATCTAGGAGGGCTCTGCTAAGTCATATTTCTCATATATTTGCTTTCTGAAGAGCACCTGAATATCAAATAAGGTTGAATATTTATCAACCTGTTTCAGAACATGTTTTTTTCCCTATGAACATAAATAAGAAATTGCATTCATAAAATTGTCATCCCTTGGGGTTGAAAAATGGCAGAGAAGAAAAATGTTTTAATATAAATGTCTTTGCATGCATTCATGAAGAAATCTAAAGGAAAATCTTTATTTTTCCAAGAAAGGGCCCTTTGTTTGAAATATAGCTTTCCAGGAAACCCCAGTTGCTCACTGATGGAATAGAGACAGATTGTTGTGTAGAGGGGAAGAGGGCTTTCCTTTGGGATTAGGAAACAGAGTTGAAAATGCTGCCATATTTTGCAAAGCTTGAAGCATGGAATTGAAGAGTCTTTCTTTGTGAATTCCTACATCCCCTCCATCTAAGAAATCAGGTATGTTTTCCTATGGTAAGAGTGGGAAGCGAGGCTCGTTTTAGTACACGAGAACAATCAGGAGGAGCAGAAATTTCGTATTTCCAAGTTGCATTCCAATAGCAGGGAAAAGGCAACTGGCAGAACTCAAAGAATGGAGGTACGCAAAGTTTGAGGAAAGACAGCTCATGAGCAAAAAGCAAGTCTATGTTTTGGCTTATGAAATGGGGACAGAAAAACAGTCTGCAACTCAGCAGTAACAACTTCCTTTATGTTTTAAGATTAAGTAGAGTTTTACAACCATGGAATGAATATGTGTCATTTAACAAAGTAAGCTATCACTGCAGAGGATGTTCCTTGCCCTGAACCCCCACCCAAGGAGAGTCTTCATGGTCAAGCAAGGGACACTCAACCTTTCCTTCTTGACGTCAAAATGCCAGAATCTTGAGACAGTTCGCTTTCCAAGGCCTCTTAAGACACAAGACTTGACAAGGCAAGACTAGATGCTCTCTCAACAAACCAATTACTTTCTAATCCAGAACAGCAGGAAGACACCCTTTGGGGACAAATATTTCTACATTTCCAACACTTATCCCAAACCATATCCCAAATAGGACTGTAGACGTTTGGAAACCAAGGCTTGGAATACGAGACTGAGTGTATTCAAAGTGGAAACAGCCCACTTCATGGGACACATTACTAAACAGTCCTGACTGCTAGCAGAAAGAAGTGTAGGCAAAATACAAAAGAAACTGCTCTGCTGGAAGCCAAGGCCTTTTCCATTCTGAAAACCCTCTGGACGTTCAGATTACAGTTGATGTCTAAGGCAGTGGCAGTGTCCTCTCCTTGACTGAGCAGCTTTGCTCCCTTTCAATGGCTGAAACAGCTCCATTTCCTCTTACAGTAGTCTTTATTTCTGCAACCTGCCAAAGTTCAGCCCAGCTGACTTCTCTCCCAACCCATCGGCAGAGTAAAACTGTCCAGTTCCAAGCAGGTTTGGTCAGGCACCATGGAGGAAAATCGCAAGGGAGGGCAGGGGGCGTCCACTGACAGCTGGAAATGGCAGCTGGAAATTCAAGTAAGCTTCAGTGCACAACCCACAGCAAGCTCTAAAAGCCTCGGAGTAGTCCTAGGGGATTCCAAATGGGGCAGGAAGGATGCGTCAGGCGGAGGCTTTGCACTCAAAACACTGGCTGAACGTGTGTGCTGGCATCAGTCACACCCACAAGGAAAACACCCACACATACAGCATATGCATACATAATGCTAAAACATAATTAAAAGTGCAAGAACATACGTTTCTTTAGAACTGACACTTCTCCATAACCATTCTGAGAAGGGCGACATCACATAAAACCAGTAAATCAAGGCAACTGGAAGAGTAGATTGCAGTTCTCTTGCTCTTGGCTTACTATCATGGAATTTGGTGGAGTGCGATTTAAGAAGGGTCAGATCTGCGCCGCCAGAGCAGCTGAAAACGAAGCCATTCGGAAGAAGAGGAATTGGACCCTCAGAAAGCCATCCTCTCCGCCACCACCTAAAGTCTACAAACAGTTCGCAAAGCTCTTCGCAGCCGGTGGCAGGGAGTGGAGGAAGCATATCGAGAGAGGAAAAAAAGAGAAAGGGAGCCGGAACAAAGCACATTCACCAGGAACGCTCCCTTTGTGGAACTGTTGTACAGAGAGGAAGGAAGGAAGGGAGGTAGCCAGCCATCCTTCCATCAAGGGCAACCAGTGCCTGAGAGGATGCGGACCCACTTCCAAAAGGAGCCTCAGGTGTGAAGTGAGCAACAGAGAACATTTAGGAAATCCACCTGAATGTTTATTCTGGGTTTTCTCCCCTTTTCTCTCCCTCTCTCTTGCACGCTCTCTCTCTTTTTTGGTTTTAAAATGTCCCTTGTTTCTCGTCCTCTCCCCAAGAGAAGCCCCATTCAATAAGACGTGGCAGGAACAGCAGGTAAACAAAGTCCCCCAAAGATTTCAAGGAAACACCTGTCATTTCTGGCGCTGGGAAGACTTCCTTCTTTTCCTCTTATAGAAGCAGCAGCACCTGGAGCACAAAGAACACAGCAAATCAATACAGGGAACCTGGGGCCTCTGGCAAGCCCCCTCTTTCCAACACATAAGGGACGGGCTCAACATCTTCACGTTCAAGAGCATCCCATGCGCATGCGCCCCCAAACCCACCCCTCTCCTGCAAAAAACAGATGAACAAAGAGCCTTTGGAGAAGCCACAACACACTCCGGGGAATCATGCAGTTTTCTTTTCAAGGGCAAGTTCAATGAGAGTTACTAGGACTAATTCTAGCCTCTGGCTCGGTTTGCATTTTCCACAAATAATGTACACACACACCAACAACATAGAAATCACCGTTTCCGTCAGAACGGCTCATAATCCCAAAGACCACTTCCTGGAGAAGGATGCTGAAGAAATGGAACTTTAACCAACTACTTTCACAAACAGAGATGATGTGTTTACCAGAAATGAACAAGGCCTTATTTGGACAAACAGGATGCTTTCAAACTGTAGCTGACTGCTAGGATACATCACAGCCGTGAACGTAATTCCCAAGTGAGATGCTTCTAGAACAGACAGAGAACCCCCCCTCCCCACCCCATGGTTGCCAGCAGATACAAGAGAGAATTTAAAAAGGAATATAGAAGAAAGATGTAAACAAGAGCATATCGAATTGTCAATGAACAGAAACTACCTTTTTGTCAACATCTCTCCCAAAATGTATATACAAAACACTACTTGCACTGCTCAAAATGCTAGGGTTAAAGTGATACATTCCAAAACCTCCCACGGATACCTGACCCCACAGATAATAGCAAAACCTTTATTTTGACTATACTTGAGCCAGAAGCATGCCGTCAAAGAGAGGTCTACAAATACTTGCAGAAGGGAGTTTTTTATAGCACAGGTAAATGCAATTGTGGACACTGCGTCTGCAAGTAAGACAATCACACTACTGTACTTAAAAAGCTTTAATCTGAGGTGTCTGTAAGAGCTTTTTTTAATGGTTTATTAGCCACTTCCTGGCCTACTGCCTTTTCTTTGTAATAGGAAGGATGTCACTCAATTGAGATGTTTAAATGAGATGTGCAAGAGCACACAAAATGGTAAATGCTTAAGAACTCATAGAAAAAGAATTCTACAACAAAACAGAAAAGTGACATGTCTAGATTTTGATATGACATATTTTAATTGATGATCAAATGGACAACAGATATAAATGAATAGTGAAAAGGGAAGCATGAGGCTGGGGGCAGGAGGCTGCACTGATGGCCTTCAGTAAAGACGACACGCATCAGATAGTTGATAGAACCAGACAAAAGAGTCTTTTATTAGAAGTCTGGAGTGGATACTGCAAGGCCTTCCTCTATGAAATTAATTCTCTATGAAATGAAGCAGAAACAGAATCACACAGAAAGATGGAACACACAGTACTCTAGGTAACACACCCGGCTTCCCTTCCCTTATTTATATTTATGCCACCAGTGGGAGCTGTGCTAAAGATGGTTTCTCACACATGACAAGCATATGCCAAATTTTGACATAGAAAAGTTGTCTCAAAATGACAGTTGTCCTTCCTAAATAATGCAAGATGGCCTTGAGAAAGTCAAAACATTTGTCATCTTGCCAATTTAACTATAATCTAAATGTTATTTTTGAAATAATGATGTCAAACTGAGCTCTCATATGGCATATGGCAACTGTATCACGTCACTCCTCAAGCACAAAAATACGAAATCACCCAGTTCTGATTTTTCACTTCAACAAGTGGTCGTGCAAATGAGTTGTTCCATACTGAAAGTGGCGCCATAAATGCTACTGAGTAAAGAAGTCTAGAATTGAATAGGACCAAAGTTCAGTCCTTGGTATCTCCACATACGTTCGGAAAAGATTCCTACCGAAAACCCTGAAAAGCCACTACCTGTTATGTTAAATCAATATTAAGCTATGTGAACCAGGAAACTGTTTTAGTATTAGGCAATTTCATACAGTATTATTATAATGGATTCCACTGCAGCCATATATGGAGAAAAATCTCCCTTCCCTTGTGTTTTCCAAAGGACATTCAAAAACCTTCAGGATAGTACATTATTTCAGGAGAAAGAAGTTTCTGCCCAAAGGTTCTTAAAAGCTCCTTGAGAGATAGAGAATAATAATAAATGACAGCTAGAAACTATATATTCTAATGTATAAGATTATTAAGTACAAGATTTAACCAGGTTAACCTGCCGCACCAGCTTAACGGTCTTATTGTAGCGATGGACAATTCTCTGTGACTTGCTAACTAACCTCCTTCATGACTCTCCATCTATTCCCACAGGATTCCCCATGGCTGGTTTCAACTCAGGTGTGTCTTCTATGTAAAGGCAGCAGAGCAAATATGTCATTTCACCCACTTTGGGCGGAGAGTAATACCAAGAACATATTCCAGAATGGCTAGGAATGGAACACAGGCCCAAACTTTGAGAAATGATTGAATTTACCATCTATATTCATGTAGACACGTTCTTACCATGAAAAGCTTACTTTGGGGGGAAACCACCAAGGAACAGGAAGACATGTTTTTTGCAAAGCACAAAAACAACAAAAAGGTAACATAAAAGGAAGAATTAGAGAACTGAATGTTGCTTGTTTTTGCTCAGGATTAAGATCATGATCTGAAGCACAAAGCAGGGCATGTCCAGGATGCCTTCCTGCCTGCAGTGATAGCTAAGAAGCCATTTCAAGATGTATGGGACCATCCAGAGCTTCATCAGATGCTGCAACTGACTATCCATTCAGAATACTTGGAAGCCCAGTGAGACTATTATTTAGTGGCACCCTCTAAAAACAAAACAAACTAAAGAACCAAGTATGATTTCAGTTTCAAGAGTTTATTGGCTCTGAGTACCAGTTGGATAATACATTATACTGTATTATGAGTTGTCTGTTTTTTGGTATCCCTCATAGTTAGCCTTTTTCCAAGTCACCTAAAGAGACCAAAAATGTGGATCTAGAGCCCATAGATCTGGAGGGTCCACTAAAGAGAAAAAAATGTTTCATTTCCAAAGCTAAAGACGTATAAACCAACTAATATTCTCCATCTTGAAAAATGCAGGGAGTCATAGGAAAGGGATTATCTGGATGTCTATCAAAAGTAGCCTAGCACCATACTGAACAACAGAGTTAGGGCTTCCAAACCAAGACTATTTCTATACTATAGAATCTTAGCAAAAGAAATATCAAACCATTCTACATACCCAAGTAACTAAATTGCTCTAAAGCCACTGATATAATGTATAGTAAATTATAATTTGCAAATAAAACGGGAAAATCTGTATTTGTTGTAAGTGCACTGTGTTCCCTGAATGTTTTTTTTTACAACTGACAGATACGCAAGTCCCATAGGAAATCTGTCTGCTGTGACCAGAAAACTGCTCCAAGATATTTGTACTAGCTTTACAGTGTCTAAGACTTTGTTTCCTCCTTCATTTCCTTTCTTTCTGTCTCGCTCACCCCCTCTTTTTCTTCTTTTCATCAACACCAGTGTTTGATGGGTCTTAATGTATTGATACTAAATTAGCCAGCTAAACCCTGCCTCTGTTTCCTTTTGCCTATGGAGGCTGCTCCAGAGCATCCCACCTAGTTGCTTTCCATTTAGATCGGCCCGGCCATAATACTGATCACTCCCCCTTGTATCTGAACCAGAGAGAGTGACTCACCACAAGTTGAGCATTTTCAGGCAGCTACAACAGACAGTGTGAGGAGAAAGAAAGAAAGACAAATAAAAACACGGAAAAAGAAAGGAAGGAAACATTAGTTTAAGAGGTGAGATGGAAGCATGTCATGGCTGGGCATGCAAACATGCAGTGCAGATCTGTGTACACAGCGGGCCCACCTGCCTTCTCCAACATGGTTTCACCTGATCCTCCTGAAACAGGAGGGATAACATACCAGAAGTGTTGTTGAGAGCGCTTTCATGAGACAATGGTGTCTCCTCACTAAAGGGAATGTGCTTTAGGACACTCTGCCAGATGCAAGCAACAAGGCTCCTCCAATCTGTCCCAGCCAGCCTGGTCAATGAGCAGGAGTTACAGGAATCTGACTTAAATGCATCTATAGGCCCTCCAGTTTGTGCACCTCTAGATTAGGCGTTTGGAAAAGTTCATCAGAAAACACTAAAATAGCAGACATGAAGGGCTCATTTTCAAGTATCTGTTTAAATGAAGCACGACAGGTCAACAGTATGCCCCTGCACTTCTCTATAATTAATTTATAATTTATGAAGAGTTAAGTTGCCCTATATTTTTCGGCCGGCACAATTTGGGAGGACCATACACCTACTGTGAACATAAACATAACAATTGCTTCATTCATAATACCGCTTATTCTAGAAACAACAGAATCATCACTTCTTTCATTAAACACTTATAGCAGCCTCTCTCAGGATCTTTCAGACTCCAAGTCCCACCATCCCAATACTGACTGCCCTAGATGGGGTGATGGGAATGGTAGTCTAGCACACTTGGATTCTGCTGCATTGGGAAAGGAGAACTTCTTGCCTGATTTGCAAAACAGAAACAGCATTGAGAAAAGTGAAAAGAGAAGCAAAATAGAGACATTAACTTTTAGTGAGTTCTTAGTTACGACTAAAAGAGCAGGCAGTTACTCACAAGGCGACAGTTAATGTAGAATGCAACACAGATGCAAAGAGATTTAGTAAGATGGATGACATTCAGCAACATTATCCAACAAAAAAGGATGCAGAATTCAAAAGCAGTGTGGACAAGGATTCCGAACGAGTAATGTTTGCATTAAAAAAGAAGCGACTAAGAAGGGAAACTGAGAGTTGTCGAAGATCCTTGGTTCGGGAGAAGCAGAAAATATCAAATGGCAGAACATTAGACTGAAGTAACAAGATGGAAGAAGGTGTTTGGGTGCAGAGGTTAGTAGCTCTGTTCTGGCCAACAATGTAATCTTACATAGCTTAAATGAAATAAATCTCACTGGATTTAACATGATTTATGCCAGGAAAGTGTGTATAAATATCAGAGTAAAAAGATTTAATTTGGAACAATTAGCAATGCATACATTAATAAAATAACCAATGAACAGGATGAGTATGAAGCAGTTTACTAGAGCTAACAAAAAAATCAAACCTTTACCAGAATAAATATGTAGTGAGCATAGTTATGAGAACTAAATGAGAACAATCAGAGCAAACATTGTAATTTTGAGTAATACTGGAATGCTTATATAGCAAAAAAAAATTAAACACAAAAATAAAATAGCACTGACAAGGGCAACAAGATGGAAGCCAAGAAACATGATTCCCAGATGACAGAATGAACTGAGCATTAAAACACCAAACAGGTCAAGAAGAATATTTTTATATAGAAAATAATAATGGAAAAACGGGTAATGGAACCTTCCAGTGAAACCTATCTAGCAAAAACCAAGACTGGAGGAAAGTAGATATGAATTAGATGACAAAATTGACATTCATCACAGCAGTGTATTTCAGGAATTTTGCTTTAAGAAGGCATAGAATGATAGCTGTATGGAAACATAGAAAATTATCATGGGGTTTAAGCACTTGAAAGCTTATAGAGAAGAATAAATCAGAGAATGATACACAAAACAAGTTATGTTGTTGTTTGGGCTTGTCCCTCTTATAAGCCACCCCGAGTCCCTTCGGGGAGATGGTGGCAGGATACAAAAATAAAGTATTATTATTATAATTATTATAAAACAAGGAAAACGTGGCAGGAAGTGACTGGATGAAGAGAACTGATGGTGGGGAATCATTGAGCTATTTCAGTATCGGATATAACACAAAAGCCAGAATAATTACTTTGAAGGAAAAATGGAAAATAGACTACAATAGATCTTCAAGCAAAAATTGACTTTTAAATATTAAAAATCTGCAAGGATGGATGGACAGTAGACAAGATGGCTTTAAGAGCAAGATAAATGCGCAGCACATGGCAAACATGAGTGATTTGGCAAGGATGGAGAGCTCTCAGAACTTCAGTATCTCCACAGACCTTTAAGAATCCCAGAAGTTGATGCTCACATAAAAAAAGTCATGGATGAGAGGCAATGAGCAAGAAAGGGAGGTAAAAGTTCAAGATGGGACAAGAAAAAGAAGGCTGGTGGTATGTAAAGTCAAATAAATCTAAAGATAGATTTCCTGACCTGCCAAGAAACCCAAACATTAATTTACAGTTCAATACTATACAGTTATTAGGTTCAATCTTGGCCTATTAAAACAAACAGATATGCAGGATTGGAGTATATTTAACTTCCCTTGTATAGTTGCATCTCACTATAGCAATATTATGCTTACTGAAATCCTTGCAACTTCATACAACACATGGACATTTGGGACCTACACAGAAAATAGTAGGTAAGACTTGGATATACAGTTTGATGGATCATGTGGCGAGGAGATGCAATGCGCTGAGTAGCAGTTGCAAACCTTTTATACTAGAACAGAACCTTCTTTATTCCATTAATATACTTAATTTCTCCCAAGACATACACTGCATAGATAGGCAATCCCAAATGCATTTCCTTGGGAGTGTGTCTCAGTGAACAGAATATGATTTATTTCCATTAAGAGATGGTGCTTCAACTATAACAATATTTGTAAGTTTACCACAGAATAATATTTCCTTAAGGATCTTCTGAATGCCTTCAATTGTATGATCCCACAGCCAAAAGTCATGATCTAACTTGTTGCTGTGCCACAGCAAAAAAAGCATTAAACCGCAGGCAAATCATACTGAGGCTCGGCCCATTTGAGTGGAACTTGCTGGAAGCTACTGTAAATTATTGCAAGAGCCCGTTTCCCCCAAAGCAGAATACTTATGTTTCCAAAGAACTTAACCCCCGCTTTTATCTACAAAAGTACATGAACAATCTGCAGAGCAGCCAACACTAAACTATTAATAGGGAAAGCAAAGTGCAATTGTGAAGTTTGCCACAAGCATTCTGAATTTTATTTATGTAAACACATTTAAATCCTGCCTTGAGGTGGCAATGAAGCTCTCCTGAGTAGAGATGACAGAAATGTTTGCAAATCGATAACCTGTTTCTCGGGCAATGGAGTATTAGGCGGTTACTTCATCTCAGCTGGAGAGTCAGACCTGAAGCACAATTAAAGGCATTGCGAGCTTTTCTGGCAAGCATGTTTTAAAGCCATTTTCAGCACAGGGAATCAAGGGCCTCAAAGCTTGCAAAAAGGGAAAGGGGGGGGGGGGGAGAGAGAAATTCCAAATATGGTTAGGTTTATGGGGAGATTCACCAGAGTGAAAAGGCAAGTCAGTCAAAGCACAATGCCTTGACCCCATGAACCCTTTGAGGAACCTCTTTTCCATAACGTTTCAATGTGTGCAATTTTTCCTCATAAATAAAAGGAAATGATGGCTGATCACTGGGGAAAGACTCCACATCACAATGCATGTGGTGGCAACAGATCGTGCAGAATATACCCCCAGGGGGATAGCAGCGATGAAAAAAATAATAATTCATGATTTCTGTGGCAAATATAAAACTTACAACATGACTGATAGCTCAAAATAATATCACTGCGAGGATCAGTTATGAGTCCAAACACATGGCCTCAGAGTCAAATGAAAGGGAAAGGGAGACTTGTACCTACGATCGCATTTAGGGACTGAAGGTTACAGCCCTACTTCCAAGAAGCTTTTCTACACATGCGATTTGCAAATCTTCGGGCATGTTTATGTCTAACTGCGCAGTACATGCTCTGGCCAGAAATAGCAGCACAAGTAGGCAGCACAAGTGAAAAGAAGCGGTACTGCCACCAGCAGAACTGCAGCCATCATGCAAAAATACTAAAGGGTTTGATAGATTATGGAAACAGGCACCAAAGACAGAAACACAGACAGGTGATGCAGGGGAAAGCTTGCCTGCAAACATACTTAGCTTCCTCCACTACTTCCACCTCAGTGCGTGCTGCCAGTTGTATGTTGGAGGGGGCTCCCGTTGGCTCATCGGTGTTCAGCTCCCCATTGGTTGAACTTACCACCTGAGGAGAACAGAAACATAAACCTGTTGTGAATAAATGGAATATAACTTCCTCCAGTTTGTGTCAAAAGCAGAATCGACATATTACACTGGCCAACACATATTCAGATGCTTCAAATGTCAGCCCTATTTCTGGATATATCTGACCTCCAGAAGTGGCACCAGTTTTCCCCATTAGTTCTAGTTTTTGACTTGAAATTGCTCTGATAGAGACCAATACAAAAGCCAATTCCATCGCCCACTGCAAGTCTGCCAGGCATAAACTGCAGCTTGGCTAAGAACCAACAGCACAAAATGTGTGAAGGGGGCAGAAGCAGCTGCCAACACAATTCAATAAGAGCAGGAGACAGAAACGCTGCTCCTTCTGACATGGAAGACTTGTGCAGAAATGCAGAGATAAAGACTTCCATTCACACATTGCTGAGTGAATACCCATGTGTTGCAAGGGGGGGAACAACAGATTCAAGTTGCATTTTACAGATTACCAAGGATTATTTAACATAAATTAAAATTTAAAAAATATTGGTTGGAAGGACGCCTCTATTGTGTTATTCCATCTGCAAAATGAAAGGCATTTTGGCGCCTTGTTCCTGGAAATGTACTGTCAAAGATTACCACTGTAGCACTCATAGAATCATAGAATAGTAGAGTTGGAAGAGACCTCATGGGCCATCCAGTCCAACCCCCTGCTAAGAAGCAGGAAATCGCATTCAAAGCACCCCCGACAGATGGCCATCCAGCCTCTGCTTAAAAGCCTCCAAAGAAGGAGCCTCCACCACAGTCCGGGGGAGAGAGTTCCACTGTCGAACAGCCCTCACAGTGAGGAAGTTCTTCCTGATGTTCAGGTGGTTCACAATTGTCAACTAATTGTTTTGTTTACAAGAAATTCCTCTAGACAATCCCCATAGTTCCTGGAAAATTACATTTCTGACTATATAACTCATTTTAGACAAGAAATGAAGCGACTGAGAATCCATCCCCTAGATGCCAGCTGCAGTAAAAATGCTGCCCCAATCAGGAAAGGGCAATACCTGAACCGATCCCCCATGCCGCTCTGTAGCCAAGTGAGGTGTCAGGAACAAAGCATTGGCCTGCCTGTTCGGTGCCGTGGCTTCCCATTCTCCTCGGCGTTCTACAGCCTGCGCAGGGGTTTGCAAGCAGAAGAGCAAAAAGATAGAGGAGGAAAGGCAGAGGTGAGCCATAGCAAAGCAATGCTCTCTTTTAAAAAAGCATGGTCAGTTCATTCAGGGATAGGAGATGTGGATTAATAAGCATCTCAGTTATGCATTAAGATTACCCCCCACCCTTTGCACAGAAACCAGAAGTAGTTAGCAGACAGTGAAAAAAAGAATGCAGAATAAGCCTGTATTACTTTTTTATCCATTCTCTACAGGTATGACTGTAGGTCTAAGTTGATGTTTAACTTATTTTTCTAATTTCTGAGACCTGTCAGTTAGATAGATGGTATCTTGGTAGCTAAGCAGGGTCAGCTGTGGTTAGTACTAGGATGGGAGAATGTCAAGGGATATCAAGTACTCTTGGTTATATTTCAGATGAAGGAATTGGCTAAACCACTTCCTTAGGATTCCTTGCCTAAGAAAACCCGATGAGCTCCATGGGGTTGCCATAAATTGAAAGCAACTTGAAGGGGACACACACACGTTAACAAACCTGATTCCGGTGAACTGGTATCAATGACCGATCTCTGTGTGGATGGACTTCTCTTGTTACAGATGGTCCAGATTCAACATGCACAGGCAAAGGCCCCACTGGAGTAGGCTAGAAAATAAATACATACACAGAGAGAGAGAATTGAATATCCCAGTGAAACCAAAATAATATTTGCTGACTTTACTACAGCATCTCACTTAAGAGTAGGCATTGAGTAAATAAGGTCCTCATAATTTCCTTTCTTAAAAATCCTGTAGGCTAATGCTCTCAGGTCCTACAGCAATTGCCTCCAGTTTCTTCAGCAGAAAACACCAATAGTGAAAAATTATAAACGGATCTAGCATATCACTCACAGTAGTGTATTATTCCTAATTACACTTGCAGGGTTGAAGGCAAGAAAGTAGACATCTAAAATGTAACATATCTTGCAGCAAAAGCCAGAACAAAACAGGCAACTTAATATCAGTAAAATGGAAGCACGAGTGGGCACACACAATTGCAAATTGTTATAACAATGAATGAGTACTGAAAAACTAACAAGTTGAATTCTCTCACACTTACATCTCCAGTACAAAAGGGCTAACTGCATTTATACTGTGCTGTTTGACTACAAAGTCAGTGCCATTCAATAAGAAAAACTCATAAATATTAGGAATAGAAATATCTATTTTGCAGGACATATCAACAAAAGCTTTTTTTAAAAGACCACTTTGTTATTTCCTTATCACTAGGATTCTTGCAAACTATTTGGTATGAAACGGGATCGTATGGAAAGAGCAACGATCAAGAAAAGTGTGTCACTTGCCTACAACTTACAATTGGCCTGCCAACCCAGTCGTAGGCATAATCAAAGGTGAATCCTCGCTTTTCAAATAATTCTGTGAAGATGGTTCTCAAGTATTCATAGTCTGGTCTCTCGAAGAAGTCTAGTCGTCTGACATAGCGAAGGTAAGCAGCCATCTCCTCTGTTAAAGGGAAGAAGCAACATCAGAAAATCTGTTCAGAAAGAAGTAGAATATATTTCAAGGTTACCTACTTGGCAGACGAATCCCCTATTGTTAGAGCTACAGGCATTGATGGGATAATCAACCAACTCATGTCACTGGATATATAGACAACTCCAAACGATTTCATTCAGTACATGAGGTGTTTTTCACACATGAAAAGAAACTTTGGGGGATTAAAAACCCAAATTAAGGAGGACACCATTCTGTTGGCATATTCTTATTCTCACTGCCAAGAAACTGGGAGATACTGACATATCATCATGCAGATTTGAAGTGTTAAATGTACTATCCCAACTAATCAGTCTGATATTACAATAGGTAAGCTCCTATTCCCAGGCACATGGGAGACAAAAACAAATGAAAACCAGTAAACAAAGCTTCAATTAATGATGCAAGTGTATTTCGGGGCATTACCTCTTCAATAAAAAAATTTGGGATTAAGAGGTTACAACACAAAAAAGTAACGTTCCAACATGTTTCAACCAAGTTTTTATTCAAAACGAATCATATCTGGAATTCCCAATACTGTGTCTGAAATATTCCAAAAACCAAACATGTCCACGTGGGTGGCTGAGATAGTGAAATATTTGCTTTCTGGTGTTTCAGCATACAAACTTATTTCATCCACCAAAGTATAACAATTAGTTATTTCTATGCAAAAACAAGCTGTCAGTCCTGCAGCACTTAATCCAAGCAACACCAAAACTTTTCATTCCTGTTTATCAGATGACCGAAACCCCTATTTTTGCTGGTGCAGGATGAGCAAATACAGAAATACAGAATTGTCGCAAAAGTGACAGGACTCATTACATTTAGTAAGTAATCTCCATTAGGAATTATAAACATTTTAGGAGGCAAATAACTGCAAGTAATTATTTAAATGCAATTAAGAAAAATCACTTTGAAGTTTTCCATATGGGATTCAACAAAGAATCTGACAGATCACTTAACCTGTGTCAATAAAGCATTAACATGCTACTTAGTCTGAAACTCACCTGGGAAGTTCTCACAGAGAACATCTATTGGAGTATTTCTTTTAGTATCCCCAATCTTCTGGTATCTCTCCTTGAGTGTGTCAGCCTGTATAACAGCAATTTTTTTATCTTTATTATCTGTGAACAGGGTATAATACCTGCCTAACTTAAGGCGGTTATTGTAAACACTCTCTCCCCCTTCCCCTATATATATGTCTGTGTCTGTTTTGGTACTATTGTTTTTTGGGAAAGCATACGGGAACTAAAAAGGAAATTTGAAAGTCTCAAGAAATGCAAAGGCGAGGATTAAAATGAAAAGATGTGGCAGGAAAAGCTTTTTGTAGCTAGCTCCAGATTCTTTACAAGGAACATTTGGCAAACAAAAATCAAAAGGATGACTTTGTATGGTCAACTATGATTAAGTTATTGGTTCCCACAGTTACTGGCAATTTTATTTGTTGAGTGTTGTTCCAGTGACTCCAGGGCTTAGAGCAAAGCCTGGGCATCCCATCAACTACAACCATTCAAAATTATCTGTTGTTTCCTGAACTGATCAAATTACTATTAATTGTCAGCAAAAGACAAAAATAAAGATACAAGTCACACAGGGTGTTTACCGGAAACACTGAAGCTTATACCTTAAGGCCCTGCCATGGCAAACTGCCCCGAAGGAAATACATGAACATATGTCCAAGAGCTTCCAAGTCATCGCGCCGGCTTTGTTCTGAAACACATGAGAGAACACATATGTTCTTGTATAAAGTAACAAGGCTTCAACTTCTTAATACGAAGACTGCATTAAAGTGATGTTTAGTTCAGTTTAATTCAAGAATAAAAAATTTCAGAAGAGCAGAAAATGTAAGATCAATGCATTTCAGAAAGATCTGAGATAGAAAAATACATCGGCTCGAAGTGTAATATAAGTTATGCATAAAGCTTCAAAGATATTCTACAGAGTATAGTAGAATCTATTTGTGTTCAGCCAAAGAATAAGGAAACACAAGTATACATGTATGATAAAACAATAAAAAAGATAAATAGCTATGTATAGAAAATAGTAAATAACAACAGCATGAAAGCATTCCTTGTTGCACTACTTAAGTTTCAGATCCACTGTAGTCTTTTGCAATCCAGTTTTATACATACGGTAGTTGCCATGCAAGCTTGAAATTCTATCATCAACTCTTTTGTGTCTGATAACATGTGAAAATACTTTAAATGTGCAGCATAATAATAATAACAACAATAAAAGACCCAATGCTTTTTGATAAAATACAGGTGGCATCAAATTAAACTAAGCAAACCTTTGCCAAGATGTGTGTTGATGGACATGTATCTTGCTGTTCCAGTTAGGCTCTTGTGTTCCCTGTAAGGTATGTGTTTTTGCGTTTCAGGGTCAATGTATTCCTTGGCCAATCCAAAGTCTATTATGTGAATGATATGCTCTTTCTTATTTCCTTGCCGGCCAATAAGGAAGTTTTCTGGCTTGACATCTCGATAAATGAGGTTCTTTGAGTGCACAAATTCCATCCGAGTGATCTGCAAGAAGAGCACAGATGCAATGACTGAATGCATCAAAATACCTAACTTATCAACTGTTTATGAAAGAGTATTAAGACAGTTCAGCTATAGTTGTTTGAAATGTCTATTTGACTCTACAGTTACTCAAATTATAAACTGAGTTTGTAATGCTCTCAACGTTCTCCTGCACAGAAAGATGGAGGGGAACTAGTAGGCAATGAATCTTCATGAAACTGTTCAGATGGAGAACTTCCCTTACATGCTACGAAGAGATTTAGAGATTTCTGATCTCGACAAACAGCTTTCCACTTAAAACAAACAAAACAGTAACAGGGAAGAACTGTCAAGTAAAATAAAAAGATCAAGCTCTTCCTTTACTCACCAGCTGGATTGCTATCATTAGGACTGTCTTCAGAGTGAATGTTCTATCGCAAAGATCAAACAGGTCTTCCAAACTGGGACCAAGGAGCTCAAGAACCATGGCATTATACTTTCCACATGGTCCATAGTAATAAACTTGTGGGAAGCCTTCAACTGGAAGAGTAAAACAAATGCCTTAATACCTCAGGGAGACAACAACCCTGCAATTTTTCTCAAACTAACAGCTTTGGTAGCACTCAAAATGATTTTCCTATTGTGCATTAAGCACAGTAGCTGCTCCCACATATTCTCAGTCACATTTTCTTACAATTCTAAACACATATTAATGATGCATGCCTCCTACACATTTTTCTTCAAACTTGCCTATGTAACAGAACACAATGATCACAAGAGTTACCAATTTCCTCTCCACTGGAGATAAAAAGTACGGTATGTTTCTTTTTAATCTTATTGCATATTTCCCAAGTCCCCAACACTGCAACTATTAAGATCAAAAAAAATTATTATGTAGCAAGGCTGATGAGCTACTTAATACATAAATGCCACTCAAGAGAATTGATTCTTTCTGCCAGCAGTTTCCACAAAATAATAACATAGTTGTAGCCAAGGAACACATATATGATAGTGGGGCATGGAACACTAGGGTAAAATATGCCAGTCCGCCACATCAGATAGCCTGAAAAGTACACCATTTACTGTCAAAATTTAATTTATTTATTTACAGTATTTATATTCCGCCCTTCTCACCCCGAAGGAGACTCAGGGCGGATCACATTGCATACATATAAGGCAAACATTCAATGCCATAACATAGAATAGAGACAGAGACAGACGCAGGCACGGGCTGGCCTTGAACTCATGACCTCTTGGTCAGAGTGATTTGTTGCAACTGGCTGCTAACTAGCCTGTGCCACAGCCCAGCCTATCCCTTTTGTCTCTAGGAAAGTAGACAATAATATTTCAGAAACATATGCTTTTACCAAATGCAACTCCTCATACACACTTTTACAACAGTCATCTATTATTTCTGGGAGAGAGAGAACTTACCTGTGCAGCCAATGTGTTTATAAAACCTATATTCTAAATGCAACTGTGGGGCACGTGATTTTAATGGTTCCTACAAAAACAGAGCAAAGAAACAATCAACACAAATGAAGCTGCATTTCTCAAAATGTAAAAGAACCTGGATGATCCAAACCCTAAGAATAAGTTTTGAAAAGGGTTGAAAATTTTCTGCCCAAGTCTTAATCCTAATTTAATAGATCAAGACAACTGAAACAAGAGACAGAATAAAATTGGAATAGAGATTAAAGAAAATCCTCCCAACTACATGGACATATTATCAGATGTGAATTACAGAATTTTACAGAATTTTATAAAACAATAACAATCTAGGACATTAATCTGAATTGCATACCTGGTGTATTATACGTGATAAATTAGAGAGAAAGATGGAAAAAAATACTTTTGGCATGTTAGCATCAAGACAGCTTTCCAATAGTGTCTTATAAGCATATTGTTAATATGCTTAGAACAGGAATGCATTCTCCCAGGGTTCTGTAAAGCAGCACACTTGTTTTTTCTTAACATCCATGCAATTTAGGACAAAGGCAGAGTGGTGAAAAAGCTTCCTTATTTTATTTAGCATTCAGAATTAAGAAGACCTGTTTTAAAAGGACACACCTACTTACCAGTTTGATTGCTACGTATTCATTTGTATAAAGATTTTTCCCTGAAAAATAAATGTTTCTAGTATTAGCTGTGTCAGTTAAATCATTGTTTTTAGTTTCTAGAAACATATCTGCCATATAATAAGATCAATATAAGCCAAGGATATAGCAAATATTCCTGATTATCACTAGATGGTTTATAACTCACATAATTTCCTCTTAATTTCATTACTAAGGACGTTTTCCCACTAGAATTATAGAACAGAGGCCAATTGTTGGAGTTACTCCTGCAGAATTCTGGGAAATGTAGTTCAGGGCAGAGCCTTTGGAATTCTCAGCTAGAGAGGTACTCAGCTTCCCTAAACTACATTTCCCAGAATTCTGCAAGACCAGATTAGACGATAGCCCCCCATTCTATAATGCTGGTAGGAAAACATCTTGCGTTTACAAGGCCAATGACTACAAAACCACTGTCACAGTCCATATATTTGAAAGAACATTGAACTCAAGCAATTTAATTTTAGTATACTGGAAAAAATACTCACTAAAGTGTAATATTCAAAGATGATGAATTTAGTTACTTTAGGAGTAATACTTTTAACCTCCTTCCCTCTATGAAACGGTTATTTCAAAAGGGATTTTGTATTGTCAAGACTTATACTTTGGAAGCCTGTTGCTTCAGTGACATCAACTTTTCTTAATGCACCTCACTGCATTAATCTGAACAGTTATCCCATTTGGGAATGGCAGCTTCAGTCTCCACAGATTCTGAATTTTTGCCTTCCTCTTTAAAGTTAACACAGGGTTAATTAAAATAGCAGATGCCTGGATACATTGCCTGCTGAGTGAGTTTCAGTATTATCAAATCTGCATCCAAACAAAGTCCACTCTGGCAGGAAAAAAAGCAGATAATAAGCCACACAGAACTATGAGCTTCAAAGAAATGTCAATGGAAGAACTGTACATAATGAGTTAGCATTTCAACTGTTTATTTTATAAATCTATCATATATTGATTACGATACACATTTTAATAAAACGGCAAAGGAGGCATAGATTGTTCCCCATCTGAATTACAATAATCACAAAGTACAATACTAAGAATATAATTATTAACACATTCAAGATGCAATTTCAAATATTTCAATCTATGGGTTAGCTTAACTGCCAAGTGGCACGGCCTTTACTGTGCAAAACCAAAGGCTATAAAACAACTGAATGAGTTAATTCCCCTTTATTCCCGTTTTCTGTTCTACCTGTAATCTTTATACATATTTGTGTTGCCATTGTATAATTAATTGCAGGTACTTTCTCAACTGGTCAAAGGGATTTAACACAACTGATTAAAACTGAGCTAACCAATGAGTGAAATGACTGTGGCCTTACCTAGTCTGAGTTCTCCAAAGTTCCCACATCCAATCTTCTTGCCAACTCTGAAATTGGGCCCAACCATAAGAACACCAGCAGCCGAAGAGGTACCTGATCCACGGGAACTGTGGGTACTTCTTACTAGAGTTCCTTTCGTTGGTCGCCTTTCATCTTTATCCCTAGCAAGATGGTCCATGTTTTTAAAATAAAAATATCTGCCAGTGATCAGGATTTGGACTTTGCACTTATTACTGAAGAGAGAAACATATATCCAGAAAAATCATTGGATCAAACTATAAAATCATTTGCAAATATTTGGCAACATATCCAGGTTGTTCAAGTACTGCCAAAGGACATTCGATGGGTGATGCTGCAGTCCTCTACGAGGTAGGGGAAAATCTTAAGACAACCTACAAGAGAAAAAGGAAAAAGAGGAATAATGTGATTGTTACAACAATTATTCTGCTTTAATCTCCCATAACTCTTTTTCTAACTTTCTAGTATCAAAATCTGCTTGATCCCTTAGGAAGCAACAGCTTGTGGCTGTACATTTAACACTGGGTATAGCTAATAACTGAATCTAATACTTAGGTTTAATTAAGACAGTAAGCAGTCTAGGACTTTTTGTTCCTAAAGCAGTAAAGCTTAGTAATGATGAGAAAATAAGTAGCGCTTGTTATTACAATTATTCTCCCACATATATACTCATTAAGAAACATTAAGGAAGCACACATATACTTCCCTTGGTTTTAGAATGTATGGAAATGTTCTATCAATAGGCATGACAAACAGGCTACTAGAAAAAAACTGTTGTAAATGAATGTGCTAAGAAATGAATCAACAGATTTTTGTGGACAGGAGCTGGTGGCATCCAAATGTTCATGAGACTCCTCACATGTTCAGTCACTTAAGAGACTGTCACAGCTGTGGTAACCACCAAGCTATGAGTAACTTTAGATGTCCACCCCTGAAGCCTGAGCAATTCAGAAAAACCTACTTTAAATATAGTTTAAATATTATTCAAGCTCACCAATCAGTTGGAATTTTACTGCCTACTCCATCTGTGGATGTTACAACATATGAAGTAAAGGGTGGCTTTATGATCTCATTTGTAAGGAGAGCCACTTGCCAGTCAGAATAGACTGTAGTGGATTAGACAGAAGAATTTACTGCCCTTTATAAAATGGTGATGCTGTGAACACCATATATACTTGTCAGTAAAAAGAAACTATTTGCACTTAAAAGGAAGACAATTAAATAGACTTACACAAATATAACATAAAGGTATGATCAAGAGTTCACTTTATTTTGTCTACAGGAAAAGGTAATTTCAAATGGATGATACAAAGACACTAAAAGGTATACCTATTAAATGTAGATTTGAGATAACAGTATTATCCACATTTTTTTGCACTGAATATGACAGTTAAAGTAAGCTGTAACAGGTTGGGCTACAACTGCTAACTTGATTATTTGGTCATAGTTAACTCAGAAAGGATAGGTTCAAAACATGTTGCTGCTTATGTAAAAAAAACCAACTTTATATTCCCCGTTATGTATTCTTATAAAAGCTGACTGGCAATTTAACATTGAAAGATGGCCTCATCCTAGAATGTGAGTGTTTCATAGAACATAGGTGGTTGTGATAGTATAATATAATTCAAATGTATTCAAGGAGTATATTCACAATCATTAGGAAATTGAAGAAGTTAGGTTTATTGAGAAAAACTTTTTTTCTTGTCAAACAGGAACCATTGGGCTCCATTATTTCTGCTTTCTAAGATAATTCTTGGAACATTTTATTTAAAAGTACATTATTCCTGCTGCTCTCTGAAAATTACTAAAAATTACAACTATCAAGTAATGAAAAGTAGCTTTATGTGGTATTAGGCCTCACAGTGGAATTTTCTATATACAGTACAAGTTTTGTGAAGATATTGGGACCTAAAAGGTTGATTGAAAATCTTTACATCAACATAACATACAACAAAGATGCCAAAACATTTCATCTGCTTTAAGCAAAGTCTCTAACTATACTCAATAATTACTTAAATGACTCAAGAATCTTTGAATAAACTCAAAGAACTCTCTAAATATAAATACAGTACTTAAATATTAAGGAGTTTGAGATGCTAAATCCAACTCCTACTTAAGTTTTTCTGGCAGTAGCGTAAATGGAAACATTTATGAACTTAAATAGTTACTCTGTAAGCACTAAAACTGTAACAACAACATAAAAGCACATATAGTAGTCCCAGAATGAAACTTGGAATGGCTACTAATTTGCCAATTTCAAGACAACTACTTTAGCACAACACTTCTGAAAAAGATTTATCATACTACAATGGATTTAGCACATTTATATTTTGAACAACATTAAATCAGGTGGGTGTTTGAAATTATGTGGGAAGGAGACAGCAATTATAGATTCCGTGAAGACAAACTTCATGAACGGAGAACACTGTAATTCTTAATATAGCCTTTCACTCATTCAGATTGTAAATTTTAGGATATTTAAACAGATAATGTAAACATTAACAGGTAAAACATGACGGAAAGACATGTAAGTAGTGTTAGAAAAATATTCTTGTTCTTAGGAATGTGGCTTCTGCTCTGCGCAATGCAGTATTAATATTTATCACTTATTTTGACTAATATACAAAGCCATTTAGACAACCAAATATCCAAATATCAATCAAAACATTAAAAAGACAGCATTGTGGTGTCTAATAATGCAGTAGAAACACGATAAGGAACATTCAATAAGAGTACAAGACGTCCTCCACCACTGACACTGCTATTACATTCATTGTGTAATGGAATAATATTAACATGACTCTCAAGAGAACATTTCTTGGAAATTAGATTAATACCCTTGATTGTTTATTTGCATGATAGGCCCAATGGAATTTAATTATCACGCTTAATAAAATGCTGATGATAATGGTGGTAATTAAAAATGATGGGTATGAATTCCACTGGAAGTCTACTGAACTAAAGACTCAGCAGTAAAAGAGAAGTTTATGATCTAAACTAGAGGATGGGGTTTCCTGTGAACAAAAGCAGCTAAATCAACTTGTAAGGATGCAGACCATTTCACTGCACAGCCAAATGTTGTGACCGGTATTGCCAACCTATTAATATATTTTAATACATATGTGTGTGTGTGTGTGTGTGTGTATTGAATAACTCTGCATAGTTTAACTACCTATTTGCAGATCAGTCAACAGCTGAATGTAGTTGCCATGGAAGCAACTCACAGTTGTGCCCACGCATCAGCACTGAGAAACTGAAGAAGCAGGTGGCTACAGGAAGAGCCAAATTCTGATAGCGAAAAGAGGCTGGAAGTAAAATTCTGCAGTGTTACATTCTGCTATACCCATATGTCATGGGTTAGATTAACTTCATTTAATATTTATGCTAACTAGTTCCTTCTCGTCCTCACCTGTCTTGTTAATGAGATTCTTCTTACCAGAGCAAGTACCAGTCCTTAGTTGTTTCTGTGCAATACAGAGCTCAAACAGTAAACAAAGCCTTGCGCACATTTATTAAAACGTTTTCAACCAAGATGAGCATAAAGATGCTCTTTTTACCCATAAATTAAAGCTGCTGCAACTTGGTTAATATTATGCCTAACCAACATTCCATAAATGCTTACGATACTGGATGATCTCTCTAGTGCCAGCCCTAGTCAAAAGATTAGAAGGGACTCTAAGAGCAAATGTATCCAGAGTTACTCATAGATTTGGAACATCTGGATGACACATTTGCTCCTGTAGGGTTACCTGTAATCTTTCATTGCCAAATAACCACTTGTATCTTCTCCAGATTTTGCTTCACCATCCACCCAATAGGAACTGGTAGTGCTATTGGATTCTAACACAGCTCAAAAATGAGGCAGATGGAAAGGCATCTGATATAAGCTTGGTATCTCTGAACTCTAAACCACCGTTCTCAATGAGATATTGGGCCATATGCAGCATGTGAACACAGCTTGTTCAAATATCACAATGTAAGTCTCTAAACCAACAGACATAAAACTAATGCAACTGAAATAATATAATCAATTATGCCCTGGATTCCAGGTTGATAAATTTGTCTGAGAAGCTGCATTTGAAAGGGGTATTAATAGATATCCCATCGGGATGTCAGCGATTGTACCCTATCCATGATGTATTTCTGAGTAATTTTACTGACTCACTGTGCAAGAGCGGAGCTGACTTCTAAAAATTCAAAGCACAGAACTTCCATTTGAAAAGAAAATAAACAATTTGTTTAATATACTATACGTCTGCTTGTAACAGAGTCTGCACTGAAGTTTTATCACCAATTCTTGTTCCACAAGAGACCTTTTTTTTTTTCAAAATCCAATTATCACTGGGACAGAAAGTGAGGTAAAATCTTCTGAACAGGGACATAGACAGTACAACAAATACCACAGGGGTGTTAACTCTTCCCTATGCTACCAGAACTAAAGAAGATATATATTTTGGATGAAGTTACACTTTAAATTGTGCTTGCTCCAACTTAACTACAAATTCAACATAAGAATAAACCTACAGAACCTATCTTGTTCGTAACTTTGGGAACTGTTTGTATTTATAATAATAATAGTACTCAAAAGTGTATTTAGAATACCTTTTTCACCACAGGACAGGACATCAACATATACAATTGAAAACAAGAGCAACAAAACTTAACATCTATACACATAATAAAAGTGAAAATCTGTATGTGTGTATGTGGCAAGGGTGTCTGCTCACTCAGACAGCCTCCGGCCTCCACAAACAGGCTAAAGTTCCCAGTGCTATATATTTATTATGTATATAGATATGCACTGCATACACAGAAGCCCATAATAATTATATATATATATAATTATAAAGAATATATATTAAGAGTATATGCACTGTATTCACAGTATTCACCCTAACTGCATTAACAGAATCACACAAAGCCCATGACAATAATATATACACAATTATAGAGTATATATATAGATTATATATATATATACACACACACACACACACACACACACACTGCATTCATGGAATATGTATATATAAATGCACTGTATTCACAGAAGCACAAAAGCCCACGAGAATATATACATAATTAAAGAGTATATATAGAGTATAGATATATGCAATGCACTCACAGAATATGTATATATAAAAATGCACTGCATTCACAGAAGCACAAAGCCCATGACTATATATAGAGAGATAATACCGACATAGATATTTACTGCACTCAAAGAAGTACACAAAGGCCATGACAATAATATATACATAATTAAAGAGCATATATGCATTCACTGAATATGTATATATATAAATGCACTGCATTCACAGAGCCCATGACAATATATATATACAGTAGAGTCTTGCTTATCCAACATAAATGGGCCAGCAGAACGTTGGATAAGCGAATATGTTGGATAATAAGGCGAGATTAAGGAAAAGCCTATTAAACATTAAATTAGGTTATGATTTTAGAAATTAAGCACCAAAACATCATGTTATACAACAAATTTGACAGAAAAAGTAGTTCAATACGCAGTAATGCTATGTAGTAATTACTGTATTTGCGAACTTAGCACCAAAATATCATATTTTGAAATCATTGACTACAAAAATGTGTTGGATAATCCAGAACGTTGGATAAACGAATGTTGGATAAGTGAGACTCTACTGTATATATATTTAAATATATGTACACACACACATATAATCATAGTATATAGACATAGATATATATTGCATCCACAGAAGCACACAAAGGCCACAACAATAATACACACACACATATATGTATTGCATTCACAGAATATCTATATACAAAAATGTACTGCATTCACAGAAGCACACAAAGCTCTTGACAATATATACAGTACAGTAGAGTCTCACTTATCCAAGACTCGCTTATCCAACCTTCTGGATTATCCAGCGCATTTTTGTAGTCAATGTTTTCAATACATTGTGATATTTTAGTGCTAAATTCGTAAATACAGTAATTACTACATAGCATTACTGCGTATTGAACTACTTTTTCCGTCAAATTTGTTGTATAACATGATGTATTGGTGCTTAATTTGTAAAATCATAACCTAATTTGATGTTTAATAGGCTTTTCCTTAATCCTTCCTTATTATCCAACATTCTGCCGGCCCGTTTATTTTGGATAAGTGAGACTCTACTGTATATATATATATATATATATATATACATACATACACGTACACACACGCACATATAATTATAGTATATAGACATTGACATGTACTGCATTCACAGAAGCACACAAAGGCCACGACAATAATACTCACACACATATATGTATTGCATTCACAGAATATCTATATACAAAAATGCACTGCATTCACAGAAGCACACAAAGCCCATGACAATATATCCAGTATATATAGAAAGCGAGACACAGATAGGTGCTGCATTCGCACATACTGTATATATATATATTTATATATACATACACACACACACATATAATTATAGTATATAGACATAGATATGTACTGCATTCACAGAAGCACACAAAGGCCACAACAATAATACACACACATATATGTATTGCATTCACAGAATATCTATATACAAAAATGCACTGCATTCACAGAAGCACACAACGCCCATGACAATATATCCAGTATATATAGAGAGTGAGACACAGATAGGTACTGCATTCGCACATACAGTAGAGTCTCACTTATCCAACATAAAAGGGCCGGCATAACGTTGGATAAGTGAATACGTTGGATAACAAGGAGCGACTAAGGAGAAACCTATTAAACATCAAAATAGGTTATGATTTTACAAATTAAGCACCAAGACATCATGTTATACAACAAATTTGACAGAAAACGTAGTTCAATACACAGTAATGTTATGTTGTAATCACTGTATTTACGAATTTAGTACCAAAATATCATGATATATTGAAAACATTGACAACAAAAATGGCTTGGATTATCCAGAAGCTTGGATAAGCGAGGCTTGGATAAGTGACTCTATTGTATAAATAACAATCCGAGGAGTAGTTCCCCGAAGATGGGACAAACATTGTCCTTCTTTTCAAAATAAAGACCTCAAACTCTTACCAAACAGGCACCCATCCTTCCACATTCTAGACCAGGCCTGGACAAACTTGGGCCTTCCCCTCCAGGTGTTTTGGACTTCAACTCCCACCATTCCTAACGGCCTCAGGCCCCTTCCTTTCCCCCCTCAGCCGCTTAAGCGGCTGAGGGGGGAAAGGAAAGGGCCTGAGGCCGTTAGGAATGGTGGGAGTTGAAGTCCAAAACACCTGGAGGGAAGGCCCAAGTTTGCCCCTACCTGTCCTAGATAAATAAATCAATGAGGCGACGCTGGAGGGCCCAAAGCCCGAGGCAAGGAAGAAAAGAAGACTGAGATAGAAGTGGAGAGATACCCCAATACGTTGGCCCAGCTGGGCAAGCCGGGACATGCCGGGCTTGAGAAAGAGAGAGGGCGAGGCCTTTGGCCTTCTCCTCCTCGTTCCCTCAGAACCCCGTCAGGAAGCCCCGTAGGCGACCCTTTGACGACGACGACGACAACAAAAGCCCAGAGGAGGTTCGGGGAGGCGAAGGGAAGGCGGGGAGGCCGAGGGGGGACGGGGCCTTACCGCCTTCGGGAGGGGGCCCAACCCGGGGCCTCTGCCCCCTCCTTCACGACGCGCTCTCTGAGGGGGAGCGGGGGCGACCCGGAAGTTCTCCCTCCCTCCGGACACGCCCTGAGCCAGGCTGCGGCCTATCGGAAAGGCGCCAGCGGGGCCGCGGGGCCGTCACAACGCCACTTCCGGGTTCTCGCCGCCACGGCCGCTCCTTAGCAACCGCGTTCGGTTGCTAAGCGGAATTGGACTAGGCTAGGCGACAGGGGAGGGAGGGCCGCCCAGGCTCAGGTTTCTTCTGCGGGGGGAAAACTGCTTCTTGCCTTTTTTCCCTTCCTTTTTCCTTCAGACACCTTTCACACAGCCCTATAACCCAGAATATCAAGGCAGAAAAATCCCACAATATCTGCTTTGAACTGGGTTATCTGAATCCACACTGCCATACATTCCAGTTCAATGCAGATAATGTGAGATTGTATTTAGCTGTCCCAGTTCAAAGCAGAAATTGTGGGATTTTCTGCCTTGAAATTCTAGCTCAGGGGTCCTCAAACTTTTTAAGTGGAGGGCTAATTGACAGCCCCTCAGACTACTGGGGGCCGGACTAGGATTAAATAGTCCAAAGTTAGGATTGTTGTTGTTGTTGTGTGCTTTCAAATCATTTCAGACTTAGGTCTACCCTCAGTCTAAAGTTTAGGGCCTTAGTTTGGGGACCCCTGATCTAGATGGTTTCATAAGGCCATAGGTAACGAAAGGGCCCCCCAAAAGGCCATCTAGACAATCTCATAAAACCATAGGTAAGGAAAGTGACCTCCAAAAGCCATCTAGATGGTCTCATATTTTTATTTATTTATTTCCAGTATTATGATTTTGTTGAATAGTGATGCTAGGAAGGTAGCCTATCTTTGAGCATTTTCCAAATTTCAGTTGGTATGTTATCTAGGCTAGTGGCCTTTCTGGTCATCATTTTTTGTATGGCTGCATTTACTTCAGTGGCTGTGATAGTCGATACTGGGCCAGACTGGAGCACACTGCTCTGATGAAATAAAAGGTCAAAATCTAAATATTTTAGAGGACGAAATTGGATGTTGCCTCTGCACCAGGCAAGGGCAAACTTTGGCCCTCCAGATATCTACTCCCACAATTCCTGACAGCCATGCCTGCTCTGTACTCTTCTGCAATTAAAAGTTTTAAATCACTTTTACTTGTATGCTGCCTTGATATCTCATGACATGATAAGGTAAGCTATTCATATTTACATTTTAAGAATGGAAATTATTCTATCTTTTGGTAGGTTAGTTTATTACAAAGAAATCATCTTGATCTTGCAGTGAACCAAAGGGAAAACCAGATGTTAATACAAATACTCTTTTTTTTTTTACAAAAAGTTTATTAACAGTCATATGGCACAAACTTTAGTAAGTGCATAAAGAAGCAAATAGCATTTAACGTAAATTCTCTATCTACTAAGCATTGTGATGCTTATCAGTACCTAAGCTCCCAGGAAATATTGATTTCTATTCCCTTAATCGTTATTCAAGTTTTAGGTCATTTTAGTAAACAAAACAGCCTAGGAGGCTTTTATAAAGCCTTTACTCAAAGCATTCAGAATATATATACATAAGTGTACACAGTGTCATTATAAGAGCTTGCCAAGATCTCCCAGCAGAAGTGAACCTAAGTGAGTTTTGGTCATCTTCTGTGGGGTCCATATAGGGAAGCAGGGGACAAATCCTGAAAAGGAAAGAAAATTATGGTCAGTATCCCAAATCCAAAATTGTGCTGGCACTGCAGCATTATGATACATAAACTCTTTTCCCCTTTGTCAAAGCAGATTTGGGGGGGGGGGGGGTAGCACAAAGGGCTGCATAACAAACTCCCTCACTCATACTTTTGTTTGCTTCAACTGCTTGGTCAGAAATGGTTCCTACCCCCTAGTTTTAGTTTCTAGGTGATAACAAATTGGTTACCCCTCCTCTCCTCATAGTTAAAACAGACAGATAACATATATTAGAAGGCATGCAGTATATTAAAATAGTAAAAGACTACTACTAATGTAGGAACAAGATATATAACTCAATAGGTTTTCCGACCTTCTGATACATTTTACCAAAATTCATTCTACATTCAATGCCATTTTTGTGACTTCTGTCTTTATCAAGAGGGCTGGACAATTACCAGACTTTATCCCTAAATTTCAGCAATCTCTAGAAAACAAACCATCTTTCACTGCTACAAGAATATTAGGGTTGTTAACATAATGGCCTGTGTTTCTT
This sequence comes from Anolis carolinensis, assembly GCF_035594765.1. Taxonomy (NCBI): domain Eukaryota; kingdom Metazoa; phylum Chordata; class Lepidosauria; order Squamata; family Anolidae; genus Anolis; species Anolis carolinensis. The sequence continues at coordinate 18,851,249 of NW_026943822.1, read as the reverse complement.
ACTTTCAACTACTTGTTCCTATTCCACTGCATCCTGGTTCTTCATCATCCAAAATATGGTTTTCCTTCTCTGAGTGCTTTGGGGACTGAGTGAAGAATTCACCTATTCCTTTTTGCCATGGTGGTGTTGGCCTCACACAGACTGGATTGCCACCAGCGTATTTGCTCTCTCCTATAGGACAAAGTTAAGAACACATCAGCAGAAAGACCCACAAAAGCTGTGAAAACTTCCCACTAAAAGAATTAAATGTTTATGTTTTATATATATTAAATTAAGAGTATGAGATATTGCATCTTATCAGAATACAGGGGCACAGGTGTTGGTTATAAAACAAAATCCGAGAAAAGCCACTTTAGGAAGAAACAATCAGTGTTTTTCAACACCTTCACATCTCTAAATGGGGAGAGAGGATAATGAGAGCTCCTTGCTGCACTATTTTTACAAGAGTAAGTCCTGCTTAAAGAATACAGTTGTATTTAAATACAGTGGAGTCTTGCTTATCCAAGCTCCGCTTATCCAAGGTTCTATATTGCCCAACACAGTTTGCCTATTAGTAGTCAATGTTTTTGCAGTCAATTTTTCAATAAATTGCAAAATTTTGGTGCTAAATTCATAAATACAGTAAATATTACATAACGTTATTGTGTACTGAACTGCTTTTTCTATCCAGTTGTTGTAAAGCATGATGTTTTGGTGCTTAATTTGTAAAATCATAACATAATTTGATGTTTAATAGGCTTTTCCTTAATCTCTCATTATCCAAGATTTTCGCTTATCTAATGTTCTGCCGGCCTGTTTATGTTGGGTAAGTGAGACTCTACTGTACAATCAGAAGCAAATGTCATAATGTTGTTGTATGTCTTTTGGGCTGTGTGGCCATGTTCCAGAAGTATTCTCTCCTGATGTTTCGCCCACATCTATGGCAGGCAACCTCAGAGGCTGTGAGGCATGGATGTCATAGTGTTTATCACTGCAGCTTACCTACGACAGGACAGCACCTAGATCTCGCAAAAGAAGCTGTCACACGTCTTTAATGTTCATAATTTGAAAGAAATTTGTGTTTTGTCTATTTTTTTTACTTTGGTTCTTAATTTTTCTTTCTATATTTGATTTTATGTGATTTACGGACAAAAAAAGATAAAAATAAGGAACTAAATATAAGGAGATGGGGAAGAAAATCTTTGGCCTTTCAAATACTTTGGATTTTAATTCCCATAATCCCTAACCACTGGTTTTGCTGGTTGAAGATTCTAGGAGCAGAAGGCTCAAATGGAGGCCCACTAAATACTATCTTGCAAGTATTGTATGACTCATACTCCAACCGTATGCCAATAAAAAAGCAATTGTACCAACCCACACACTTACCTTTCCGTGAGGGAGGAGATGACGTTATATTAGCACTTCCAGAGCCAAGTACCTTCCGTGGAGCCCTTGCAGCAACCACTGCCATTAAAAGAAAGCATTATGATAGCCTCATACAACGGGGGATTAAAACATCCATTATTTCTTCAAACGGTTGAATTAGATTTGCAAAACTTTTCAATAACAAAACCGTTTTAAATTATAACTCAACTAACTCCAACTAATTTAACAATTCATAATCATGGCTTGCTATGAGTTTTCCGGGCTGTATGGCCATGTTCCAGAAGCATTCTGTCCTGACGTTTCACCCACATCTATGGCAGGCATCCTCAGAGGTTGTGAGGTCTGAACAAATTCTGCCCAGAAAACACTGCAAGAGGGCAACCTGTTTAAATCTCTGTTTGTAAGTATTTTAAGGCGTCTAATGATAGTCATATGTAAGCTGCCTTCGGAGTAGAGAAAGGGTAGAAATAAGGTATAGTAGAATCTCACTTATCCAACATAAACGGGCCGGCAGAATGTTGAATAAGCGAATATGTTGGATAATAAGGAGGGATTAAGGAAAAGCCTATTAAACATCAAATTAGGTTATGATTTTACAAATTAAGCACCAAAACATCATGTTTTACAACAAATTTGACAGAAAAAGCAGTTCAATACGCAGTAATGTTATGTTGTAATTACTGTATTTATGAATTTAGCACCAAAATATCACGATGTATTGAAAACATTGACTACAAAAATGCGTTGGGATAATCCAGAACGTTGGATAAGTGAGACTCTACTGTAAATAAAATAATAACAATAATAATTTTATTTTTATACCCCACCCCATCTCCCCAAAGGGACTCGGAGTGGCTTATATGGGGCCAAGCCCAGTCCACAACAATAAAACAAAGCAATAAAACAGATAACAATAAAAACAAGTCATAAAATAACATTTAAGGACAAAAGGTAAAATCTTGGATAAAATCTAGAAAAAAAAACTAAAACTAAGTGCTAAATAATAAATAAATAACCGACCTGAAATGCTTCTACACTGCAGAATTAATGCAGCTTGGCATCGCCTTAATTGCCATGGTGCAAGGCTATTGAATTATGCAAGTTTTAGTTTTATAGGACCTTTATCCTACCAAAGAGTGCTGGGGTCTCGCCAAACTACAACTCGCAGGGACCCATAGCCTTGAGCCAGGGCAGGTAAAGCGGAATCAAACTGCATTAATCCCCCAGTGTAGATGCCCCACGACAGCAACAAACATAGCTCCAAAGAGCTGTCTATTCCTTGCCTTTCCGGTAGGCTCCGCTGGTTCCCCCGCAGTCCGCCTTGGTCCGCACCATCTTTGCAACGCCAACGACAACCCGCCTGGCTTCCAACCTCGAGGCGGACTTTTTAAAAGTGAGCCGCAACTTTTGGGCCCGTTCCCGCGCGCGCGCCCCTCTCCCATTGGCCCGAGCGGAGATTGCGGCCGACCAATCAGGAAAGGGCCCGTCGGGAGCCGCCGTTCATAACTATCCTCCCGCGGCCGAAGGGAGGGCTCTTCTCTTCGCTGATTGGTCCCCAGCGGAATAACTGATTGGCTCAGGTTCAAGGCCAAAGTGAGAACTCTTTGGGAGAGTTAGGGTGCAGCTACACTGCAGGACTAATTTAGTTTGACACTTAACTGCCATGGCTAAATGCAATCGGATTCCTAGTTTGGTGAGACACCAGCATTCTTTGAACAGAGAAAGCTAAAGACCTTATAAAACCACAACTCCCGGAATTGCATAGCATTTAAGGGCCTTGCAACTTCAAAGCCTGTCTGCTTCCTGTCTGCGGGAAACCTTTGTTGGGAACTGTTAGCTGGCCCTGATTGTTTCCTATCTGGAATTTTCTTTTGTGTGTGTGTGTGTGTTGCTCTTTATTTACCTCCAACAAAATATTCCCCCAGGCAGGAAGCAGCCAGGCTTTGAAGCTGCAAGGCCATTCAATGCTAATCAGGCTGGCCAATGGCAACATTCACACTTGCCTCAAACAGATAAGAGTTCTTTCTCCCACCTTGAACATTATTCCATAGTAATTAAGTAAGTAAAAGTTTATTTATATACCGCCCTCTCTCCCAAAAGGGACTCAGGGCGGTTTCCAATATAAAATCAGCATAAAACATTGTACAATAAAACACCGAAAACACTATAAAACGCTATAAGAATTAAAAAAAATAACAATTGACTAAAACAATCACATAAACAGAAGCAATATAATCACTCAAATTACATATGGTAACACAGATATAGAAACCCCACTTGCCTAGTTTCCAACACACCTCACAACCTCTGAGGATGCCTGCCGTAGATGTGGGCCAAACGTCAGGAGAGAATGCTTCTGGAATATGGCCATACAACCGTATTCCTCCTTCTATGACAATTTCCATAGAAAACAATGATATATGAAAGCCACAGCATCCAACTCCATTAAATGCTAATCAAGGTGATCAACGGCAACATTCACACTTGCCTCAAACCTGGACTTTACACAGATATATAAACCCCACTTGCCTAGTTTCCAGCAGACCTCACAACCTCTGAGGATGCCTGCCATAGATGTGGGCCAAATGTCAGGGGATAATGCTTCTGAAACATGGCTAGGCAGCCCGGAAAACCTCGCAGCAACCCACTGAAATACAGTTCATTAGGAAACTCCAGTCACTAATCAGAGATTTGAATTAGTTTATTTTCATTATATGTACTAATGTTGATTATGGAATTGTCAGGACCATTCCTTTCTGCATGTAATTTTCCTCTTTTCCCACTTTTTAAAACCCTAATGTACACCTGAACTTCTAATTAATATCCAAGGCATGGCTACAGTCCATAAACGCCCAGGCTATAACAAAACTGTTTTCCCTTAACACAGGACTCATTCTTTTATCAAAAGGTGTGTATTCCTCTCTCTAAGTGCCTTTGGGGTTACAATACAAACCTTCTTTCAGATCTAAATCCTTTACCATTCCTTACCTGGAAAGATTAACAACTGCATTCAAAACCAAATACAGCTGAGCTAATCAGCTTTAAACCATTTAAGTCAATGGTCCTAAAGTGATTTAAGGCTGATTGCAAATGCAGACCCAGCGACTGATATGTTAAACTGATGTAATTGCTTTAAAGCACTTTCACCTCTTTTGTGTGCTGGTGACTTCGAGATTCTTATCTTTTTCTAAGGCACGGAATACACAAAGAGGTGTTCTTGCCAGTTCCTTCCTCTGAAATGTATCAGATACCTTAGTAATTAGTGGCTGCCTATTCAATTACTAACCAGGGCTGACCCTGCTTAACATCCAAGAACAGTTAGGATCTGGTGCCTTTGGGTATTTTGGTATTCTTAATTAAATTTATCAAAAGAGTGCATCTGTATTGCAGAATTAACGCAGTTTGAAACTACTTTAACTGCCTTGATTTAGTGCCATGCAATCCTGGGAATTGTAGTTTACAGAAGCACTAACACTCTTTAGGCTAAAGACATAGTAAAATGACAACGCCATAGCACGAAGCCATGTTTTATGTGTGGGTTTGAATATTGCACTGTTTATTTTATTTATCATCTCAGAAGCAAATCGAGAGGGCAAATGTGGTCCCTATCTTCAAGAAGAGAAAAAGGACGACCCAAACAATTACCGTCCAGTCAGGCTCACGTCGATACCAGGCAAGATTCTGGAAAAGATCATTAAGGAAGTGGTCTGCAAACACTTAGAAACAAATGCGGTCATTGCTAATAGTCAACACGGATTTACCAAAAACAAGTCATGCCAGACTAATCTGATCTCTTTTTTCGATAGAGTTACAAGCTGGGTAGATGCAGGGAATGCCGTGGATGTAGCGTACCTGGATTTCAGTAAGGCCTTCGACAAAGTCCCCCACGACCTTCTGGCAAACAAACTAGTAAAATGTGGGCTAGACAAAACTACGGTTAGGTGGATCTGTAATTGATTAAATGAACGAACCCAAAGGGTGCTCACCAATGCGTCATCTTCATCTTGGAAAGAAGTGACAAGTGGAGTGCCACAGGGCTCCGTCCTGGGCCCGGTTCTGTTCAACATCTTTATTAACGACTTAGACGAAGGGTTAGAAGGCACGATTATCAAGTTTGCAGACGACACCAAACTGGGAGGGATAGCTAACACTCCAGAAGACAGGAGCAGAATTCAAAACGATCTTGACGGACTAGAGAGATGGGCCGAAACTAACAAAATGAAATTAAACAGGGACAAATGCAAGATACTTCACTCTGGCATTAAAAATGAAATGCAAAGATATGGGGGACGATGCCTGACTCGACAGCAGTACGTGTGAAAAAGATCTTGAAATCCTCATGGACAACAAGTTAAACATGAGCCTACAATGTGATGCGGCGGCGAAAAAAGCCAATGGGATTTTGGTTTGCATCAGTAGGGGAATAGCATCTAGATCCAGGGAAGTCATGCTCCCCTCTATTCTGCCTTGGTCAGACGGTGACCACACCTGGAATCACACTGTGTCCAATTCTGGGCACTGCAGTTGAAGGGAGATGTTGACAAGCTGGAAAGCGTTCAGAGGAGGGCGACTAAAATGATTAAGGGTCTGGAGAACAAGCCCTATGAGGAGCGGCTTAAAGAACTGGGCATGTTTAGCCTGCAGAAGAGAAGGCTGAGAGGAGACATGATAGCCATGTACAAAAATACGTGAAGGGAAGTCATAGGGAGGAGGGAGCAAGCTTGTTTTCTGCTGCCCTGGAGACTAGGATGAGGAACAATGGCTTCAAACTACAGGAAAGGAGATTCCACCTGAACATCAGGAAGAACTTCCTCACTGCGAGAGCTGTTCAGCAGTGGAACTCTCTGCCCCAGACTGTGGTGGAGGCTCCTTCTTTGGAGGCTTTTAAGCAGAGGCTGGATGGCCATCTGTCGGGGGTGCTTTGAATGCAATTTCCTGCTTCTTGGCAGGCGGTTGGACTAGATGGCCCATGAGGTCTCTTCCAACTCTACGATTCTATGATTCTAGGAAGGAAAGTGTCACCAATAGGGTGCCCTTTATTGTGGTCGGAACTATTAACACGAAGCTGCTGTTTCCGCACAGGGCAGCATTGGGTGTTGCACCCCCTGTATTACAGGCTTGGTGCTACCGGATATTCCTTCCCCCCCACCACGGCCCTGTGGAGGATTGGAACCAGGAAAGAGATGGCGGCGGCTGCGGAGGGCCTCGTCCCCTGGTGTATGGGGCAACTGCGAGGCAGCTTCGGGCTGGATGTCAGCGAAGAGCTTGTCCAGTGAGCTGCGGGAAGGCGGAGGAGGAAAAGGAGGGAGGGAGGCCTTTAAGCAGAGGCTGGATGGACATCTGTCAGGAGGGCTTGAATTGTGTTCTCCTGCCTGGTAGATTTGGGTTGGACTGGATGGCCCATGGGGGTCTCTTCCAACTTCATGAGTCTATGATCTCGTAGTGTTTTCTTCCATGAATAATCTGTTAATGGGTTGCTGTGAGTTTACGGCAATGTTCCAGAAGCATTCTCTCCTGTCGTTTTGTCCACATCTATGGCAGACATCCTCAGAGGTTGGGAGGTTATGACCAGGGAAGATAATGATGATAATAATACAGTAGAGTCTCACTTATCCAAGACTCGCTTATCCAAGGTTCTGGATTATCCAAGGCATTTTTGTAGTCAATGTTTTCAATATATCGTGATATTTTGGTGCTAAATTCGTAAATACAGTAATTACAACATAACATTACTGCATATTGAACTACTTTTTCTGTCAAATTCGTTGTATAACATGATGTTTTGGTATTTAATTTGTAAAATCATAACCTAATTTGATGTTTAATAGGCTTTTCCTTAATCCGTCCTTATTATCCAAGATATTCACTTGTCAAAGGTTCTGCCAGCCTGTTTAGCTTGGATAAGTGAGACTCTACTGTAATAATAATTTTATTTCTTACCCACCTTGCCTCCCAGCTCAAGGCAGGTATGTTTAAACATCTTTTAATAGTAGTTTTTTCCCCATTTGCTGCTATATTGTTATTATTATATTTATTTATTACCCACTTTATCTCTCCCAAAGGTGGTTCAAAGCGGCCTGACGTAAAAGCATTATCATACATGTGTTGTCAAAGGCTTTCATGGCCGGAATCACTGGGTTGCTGTGAAGTTTCCCGGCCCACATCTATGGCAGGCATCCCCAAGCATGTGGACAATTTCAGCAGGAAGGAGGAAAGCATGAGAATGAACAAAATCTGGCTACCAGTATTTAAAAAAAAAAACCTCTAGAATCAGGACAGTAAATAAAGAACAACACTCTGAAAACAGGGGATAGAGATAAAAACAGCATAACAATAATATTTTACAAAGCACATGTTCATGTTTTACAAGACATGTTTTACAAGGCATGGTCTGGTCCATGAGGTCACGAAAAGTCGGAAGCGACTGAACGAATAAACAACAACAACATGCTCAAGCCACCTGAGTGGAAAGTGTATGTGTAAAGGTTTTCTGCTTTCGATATAACAACAAGCCGGCCCCTCTGGTGCGTCCTTTGATAAGCTTGCTGCCTGCAACTTGTTTGATAAAATAAATTATGTGATTCTTTTATGGGATATCCTGTCTCTAGTGTATTGATTTGGACTTAAATATACTAGAATCCCTCTTATACCTCCCGTCAAAGAAAAACTTCTTCAGTACCAGATCCCATGTGATCTTGGAAACTAAGCAGGATCAGCCCTGGTTTGGACTTGGATGAGAAACTGCCAATGAATACCAGGAGCTGTAGGGTATATTTAAGGGGAAGGAACCAACAAAACCACCTCTTGAGTATTCATTGCCTAAGAAAATCTTATGAAATCAATGGGTTTCTATAAGTTAACAAGCTGTTTGAAGGCATGCATGTACACACACACACATACTTTTGTTTTTTTCTGAATAAAGAATACATACAAGCTTTCCTTTCCCCCTCTTCTTTCTTAGGTATATCTTGTCTATTGAGGATGAGGAAGAGATTCGAGAGTATGTTGCTGACCTGATCCAGGGGACAGAAGGCAAGAAGAAGCACTTTGTGGAAGAGCTAGTAGCCAAGTGGCGGACATCCTGTCAGCCAGCCTCTGACCTTTTACCTCTGTATCGCAAAAAAGATGGTGAGTGGGTACAGAGACACAAGGCTGCTATAATTCTGTGGTGCTCCTGCTGTTGTTTTATTTAATGTTTTGGCAAATACAATATGAGTTGATCTCTGAAAACAGGTATAGAAATATGATGCAGGAATGGGACTCTAAATCAATACAGTGGTATCGTGCTATGTGTTTCCACAGACATTACAAGTTAAAGGGATGAAGTGATACTTGAGGTGCAAGCAGCTATTGAGTTTGTTGTTTTTTATATAAACCTTAAGGTGCTATAGAGGTTCCTCGCCCAGGAGACCAGGCCAAGAGGGGAAGACGTAAAGGGAGAAACAAACTGGAAGCACCTGTTTTTGTAGAAGCTGAGCAGCCTGTGGAGGAAGTGAAAACCCCTCTTGATTTAGCCAAGGTAGGTGCACTTGTTGTAGACTGTTGGGTTGTAGAATTGACAAAGGATAGGTTATAAGTAGGTTATTCATACCAACAAATCACACTGGCAAGTGAGACATAGAATATCTTGAGAATTTTCTCCACGCAGCTATTGCATATCTCTATCTCAGAAGAAGTGTCTTGGTAAGAGGGCTCTATAATCCTAACAGGGATAGTTATTTGTTCATTGATTAGATATTGCTTTGAATCATAATCATTATAGCTTTCTTGGAAGTTGAGGAAGGTGGAAAGCCCACACGTTTCCTTTTGAGGCTTCTTGGAGATTAAAGGTATGGCTACGCAAGTTCTTTGAAATCTATTTACCCAAACAGCTGTGTTCCAGACATTGGATTTTAGTGTGGCACTGACTAGAGTAAATAGAGGCCAATACATTTGCAGTGCATTAAGTTGGAGAAGACTACAGTGGGCTCTGATGTTAATTTTTCCTCTGAAACACATTCCCTCACTCCCCATTAAGACCCAGGAATTAAACAGCAGCAGCTCCTCTTCCAAGAAGAAGGCGAAATATGTCAACTTGTACACAAAGGAAGGCCAGGACAAACTGGCAGTGATGCTTCCAGGACGCCATCCTTGTGAATGCCTGGCTCAGAAGCACAAGCTCATCAACAACTGCCTGACCTGTGGCCGCATTGTTTGCGAACAAGAAGGCTCCGGACCTTGTTTATTTTGTGGGACTCTGGTAAGATAATATCTTATCCTCCTTTGCACCTCATTTACCTTGCTCAGGATTGGTCTGATTGCTTGCTTCTCTCTTCTGATTGACTAAAATTTTAGACCAAGTTTTCTGGGTTGTGTACAGATCAATATGATGCATAATATGATAAAATAACACAAATAGATGGAAGTGCTATCACCTGTAATAAAGTTGAAGTAAAACCATTGGCAAAATGTTGTAGAGCTTTACAAATATTCTCAGAAGTCACTTAATCCGTCTTTTGGTCAGAACAGGAAATTAACTATAACATCATCTCTTATAGGCAGCTTTCCTACTCTGTTTTTAAATATTTAATTAAGGAAGAGTCTGTCATCTCCTGAGACAGTGTATACTATTGTTCAACAGCTCATACCTCTGATATATTCTTGCTTATAACTTGAATTCATTGGAGTAACTAAAATATTTTCCAGTATTGTCTGTGCTTCGTCATTCAAATATTGGAGGAAGGCATATTGCCACTTATCTGGTTCTTATCTAAGCTAAACATACCCAATTCCTTTCATCTTTTTTTGGCATTACAGCTGCCTTTAGCCAAAATATGCTTTTGGGGATACATTTCTTAGGTTTTAATACAATACTAAATTCTGCTATTGCAATCTACCTTAGATCAAGCTTCAACTATGCAGTTTAAGACTTGTGGGCTGGTTCTGAGATGGGAAATCTTATGCCTTAGAGTTGAGTCCAATCCCTTGGCATATAGTCTGGCCTTCCACCCACCCTTCCCATGATATAATGATGTTATGGTTTACTTTTGCATTTTTCCCTTATTCTGAAAGGTCAAAATAGCTTTCATAAGTTTTAGAAACTGGCATGAAATATTTTAAATGGAAATAGATTGGTATTTTAGTTCTATCCTTTTGCCTCATAATTCTTCTCTCTCAAGGTGTGTACCAAAGAAGAACAAGATGTTCTGCAACGAGACTCCAACAAGAGTCAGAAGCTACTGAAGAAGCTCCTGGCAGGTGAGTAGTTTATTGCAGAAGATTTCTAAGAAGACTCTCTTGTTGAGCCAGTGCTAAAATTGCAGTGCTCATTTTGCAAGTGTTGAAAGAAATGATTCCCCTTGAATGAGCATGGTTTTTTAAATATTCTGGTTGCTAAAAGTCTCGATTTTGTGAGTATTAAAGTATATTCCTACTCTTAGATCTACCGAGATCGGAATTGAGATTAACAGGATTTACTTTCATGTAAATGGATAGAAGGGCCTAACCTCAAATACTCTTTGGTTACAAGAACATTGGGAGGAAAAAGAGTACACTATGAAAGATTGGAGCTGGCTTGGCCCTTGATGGATGGTGCCAGCTGTAGCCTTCCTGCAGTAATACATTGAGGATAATAATTCTAAAAAGAAACTACTGTTGAATCATTTAAGTTCATTATTATTGATTAACCATTACAAGACGCCAAGAGAGACTTAAAATATAAAGCCAGACAATAAATAACATTAAATGCATTAAATTTATATAACATAATCAATAGTGTTCAGCTTTTGTAAAATTTGTTTGTGACTCAATTAACATCCATAAAAATATGTTAACTTTTCTCTCTATCTGGATTTGATTATTGAAAGGCTCCAAAAACCACCTTGCAGTACTTTCTAGCAAGATACTTGTCCCTTATAGATCATGGTCATGCAGATAGACATAAGAAAGAGATCCCTTCAGTGGCAAAAGACTGTTCAGAAATGAACACAGGAATTGGATCAGGAGAGAAATGATATTTTCCTGGTTAACTTTGGTTTCACATTTGCAAATCCCTTGCTAACACTGGCATTTTTTGCAGGATTAAAGTGAGACTCATTTTTAATGTATCATTTATGCAGACATTTATTGCTGAAGATTTACTTATATGAATCTGTTGCAACAAAATCTCAATGTTACAATGTTTTTCATCTTACTGTCTACAGTCCTACACATACTTTTGTTGACTTTACATACCCACATTCCATGCATTTCATTAAATATGGTGTCTGGTTATGTTTATGAGACATCAGTGGGACAGTAGCCTTGTTAGTCTTTGAAATGCCACTAAGTAGTCACTTCTGGATCACAAAATGCCATTGCTTCTCGGTGAGTGTATGCAGCCAGTTCTAGTGGAGGTGGGCCAATAAATTGATACATAGAGTGCAGGTGATCATAAACATCTCTGGATCTTAGGTGGGGAAAATTCTGCGAAAGTGGATGCAGTTGGCAAGGACGTGTTCCCTCGCCAGGAGGCTCGACTCAAGACTGGGCTGGAAATGGCTGTGAAGCACAAGGACAAGCTGCTGGAGTATGACAGAACAAGGTATGGTGGGGTTTGGTTTCAGGACTCCTCATAGATACCACAACTCATGGATGCTCAAGCTCCATTATACATAGTGATGTAGTAAAACGGTGTCCCTTGTATAAAATGGTAAAATTAAGCATTGCTTTTAGTATTTTCAAGCCATGGATAGTTGAATCTGTGGATACAAAATCCGTGGATGTGGATAATCAACTTTATGTGTGAGACTGAATTAGACATATTTATAGAGTCAATGGTACATTCAGTTGACCCCACAATCTAGCACTAAAGCATTAGGGTTCATTTCCAAAGTTAGTGTTTGCAGTTTTCATGCCTGATGCTTATTCTTGCACTTCCAATTTAAATCCTCCTCTCAGGCATACACACTTCAATTTTGTCTTGAAAGATTGCTTTTGAGTGAGGACCTGGGGACTTTAGTTCACTTTGCCCTATAGGAAGTTATAGTTGCCTGAAGTTGTCATCCTGACTTTACCATGTTTCCAAATCCAAACTTTTAATTATCTGCAAATTTCACTGTTGGCACCATTAAATTGATCACACATCTGACTTGCAAGTAGCTCAATGTGTTGTCATATTCCTGTCTGACATTCGTGTTCTTCACATCCTAATGAGCTGTTATGTAAGACTGCTAATAATAACTCCATTAGGAACTTAGGGGGAGAAAAGCACTACCCACAGTGCCTTAACTACCAATGCTGCACAACTACATTATAATAATATAATAACTTTTTCTATCCTGCATCCATCTCCCCAAAGGGACTCGGAGCGGCTAACGTGGGGCCAAGCCCAAAAACAAAATATGAACAGAGTTAAAACATAAATAAACACTATCAACAAAACAGATCAAGTAAAATAAAGCAGGTTAAAACACAATAATACAATATAACATAATAATAACAAAATAGAATGGTAAAATAATAAAACAAATATCACCACTAATGGATAGAATGGGGGCGGTCAAGTCAAAAAATGCAAAAGTATATACAGTAGAGTTTCACTTATCCAAGCCTCGCTTATCCAGGTTTCTGGATTATCCAAGCCATTTTTGTAAATATGTTTTCAATATATCGTGATATTTTGGTGCTAAATTTGTAAATACAGTAATTACAACATAACATTACTGCATATTACTGCATAGCCCGAGGCTGTGGCACAGGAGGTCACAAGTTCGAGGCCCGCTCGGAGCTATGTTTGTTGTTTGTCTTTGTCCTATGTTAAAAAGGCATTGAATGTTTGCCTGATGTGTGTAATGTGATCCGCCCTGAGTCCCCTTCGGGGTGAGAAGGGCGGAATATAAATGCTGTAAATAAATAAATAATATTGAACTGCTTTTTCTGTCAAATTTGTTGTAAAACATGATGTTTTGGTGCTTAATTTGTAAAATCATAACCTAATTTGATGTTTTAATAGGCTTTTCCTTAATCCCTCCTTATTATCCAAGATATTCACTTATCCAAGCTTCTGCCAGCCCGTTTAGCTTGGATAAGTGAGACTCTACTGTAGTTACAAGACCTTTTAATAAAGTGCCTGGACATTATTTAACGCTGAGGAACTTTTACATCCTGTTTTTACATTTTTAAAATAAAAAATACATACCTTTTAACAAGAAAAAAAGATCTCAAAGATGGGAATAATAGATTTTGGTAACCCGTTGTTGACCCAGGGTAGGGCATCCACTTTTTAACACTGAAGAGCATCCATCTCCTGGCAAGAGAAAGTGTGTTGTTGGAAAAGCCAAATCTACTGCGTATCATACAGAAGTTCTAATGAAAAGCCATTTCAAATAAAATCTGCTGATTTTCCCATTTATCTAATTTGCTATAACAACTACGGATGTCTTCACAACTACACTACTGCAATGCACTCTTACTCAGAGTTGTCCTTCAAGATATCTTTGAAGTTGCAGCTACCCTACTTCCCCCAAATAAGACCCAACTGGAAAATAAGCCCTAGCAGGATTTTTCAGAATGCTGCACTATAAGATCTCTCCTTTGCTCTCCAGTGTGCGCAGAACCCAGGTGATTGATGACGAGTCGGACTACTTTGCCACCGACTCCAACCAATGGCTCTCAAAGCAGGAGCGGGAGGCCCTGGAAAAGAGGGAGAAGGAGCTGCGAGAACTAAGGCACGCTTCGCGGCTCTCAAAGAAGATCACCATTGATTTTGCTGGACGGCAGATCCTGGAAGAGCAGGGCAGCATGGCAGAGTATCACAGCAAGTGGGTATTTGTCACTTTGTGGAAGGGCGGTTGTTTCAAGCTGTTGGCGTGGATGTATTATTTGAAAGCCGAGATTTCATCCTTGCTTTTCCTGCTGCCTCATTTTTGACAGCAGGGGAAGGAAGTTTCCAAGCTTCTAGTGTATTGCTATTTATATCTCTCTCACTTTCTGTGCTGTGGCATTGCAGACAACTATACAGACAGCACCGATCAGAACAGAATGTATTTGGAACAGAAACACTTGTGATGCTATAGGCATTTTGCCAAGTACCTGATCCTCAAAGCACTGCAAGAAAATATACTCCATTAACTCTATATATACTATGACAGGCAAAAATATATAATTTGTACTTTTTTAGGGCATATGTTGTGTAGTCACACTTTCTGTTTCCAACCTGCCTGTTCCCAGATTGTCTCTGTTGGTTGTCAGAAGCTTATTAAGCCTTTTCAGTAGTGGACTCACTTTGTGGGTTTGTTTGCTTTCACTTTGCTCTGTTGTGACCTAGCACTTCCTGTTGTGAAACCTAAGTGATTACAGTTTGGCACAGAAGTCCCAACCTCAGTTTGCTCACTTAATGTTTTACAGTGTCAGACTTCAAATATACCCAGCTGAGAAATAGTGTGCTTTGAGTATTAGACTAAAGCCAAGGAAATCCAGGTTCAAAGCCTCAACCGGACAAGCTGTTCATGGGGTGACCTTAGATAGTGAAGTCTTATGTGAGAGGAACCTGTAAAATCATTTTGCAGTTGAAAGTGTAGTTGTCTGTATAAGAACTGCTTGATTGTCCTTGCAGGTTGGACGAAACCATTGAAGCTATTAACAGCGGCACCTTGACCAAACCAAAGCAGCGCTCCAAGGGGAAATCTGAGGACCCTGGAGTTCTGGTTAACCCAAACCTCCTGCAGCCAGCCCCTGTGGTCAGTGTTTACTTCTTCTTCCCTTTCACAACACTCTAAATCAGAAGTGGGCCATTTGCATCCTTCCAGATGTTCTTGCACCTGAAAACGGCAGTCTGAAAACATATGGAAGTATCTTTTTCAATGGATTTGATAGGAGAGAAAGAAAATTTTTGTTTTAGTTCATCTTATCTCATAAACATTCTCACTCCACTACTGTCCTGACTTTGCTTTTCTAGTCCATCCGAATGCCTGCTTCCATTTCTCTGACACACATATTGAGACTCTATTCTCTTAGGCCCAGACACTGGGAAAGGATAAGGCATTGTGTTAATATTTATGTCTGCTACTTTAGGTCTGCAGGCCCCCAAAGCAGCATCCAACCATTAAAAATATATTAAAAATTTAACATAATGAAAACTGAACTCAATCATATAGTGGCAGAGGCAGCTAACAATTATTGCAGGCAGCCATGTGTACCACAGAGCACCACTTTTGAGTGCCCGAGTTATTCAAATGAAAGACTATTTCTTTTTTTGAGTTCTTTTCATTTCCTTGACCTGTCTGGGAATCTCATGAGTTTCTGTCGCAGGAGTCGACAATCTATTTTTGTCTAGGACAATACACCCTAAAATGTAATCTACTGGTCTTGAATGGGACCCTAGCCTGCTGTTTGTCCCCACTCCAGATCAGTGGATGAGAAACCATGCTTCTGATGCTGTTTTTATGGCTCTGGGGCCACTTGAAGATACTAACAGTTAAAAAATACCCCAATTTTTTTTGTTTTTGCCTCTAAATGCACCCCAACCTGGAGGGAGGGGTCACTTTCACCACACATAATGTTTCCCTGGAACGTGGCTAGATTCACCCTGGAGTCTGAGGTTCCCCGTCCCTGCATTAGAGCATATCTAGCGTTTCAGAAGAATTCTGAAACCTCCTGAATTCAGGATTTTTGGCTCTTTAGAAATTGTCTTTAGCATGCCAGGTTAAGCATCATAAATGCACCAAGAGCATCTTATCTTTCTGCCTTAGCTTTAGGACAGCTTTTTGAAATCTAATATGATTTTTCTATAGCTCCTTTGTAGGGAGCCCCGGTGGCGAAGTGTGTTAAAGCACTGAGCTGCTGAACTTGCAGACCGAAAGGTCCCAGGTTCAAATCCCGGGAGCGGAGTGCTGTTAGTTCCAGCTTCTGCCAACCTAACAGTTCGAAAACATGCCAATGTGAGTAGATCAATAGGTAACGAAAACATGCCAATGTGAGTAGATCAATAGGTAGCGGGATGGTAACGACGCTCCATGCAGTCATGCCAGCCATATGACCTTGGAGGTGTCTACGGACAACGCTGGCTCTTTGGCTTAGAAATGGAGATGAGCACCAACCCCCAGAGTCGGACATGACTGGACTTAACGTCAGGGGAAACCTTTACCTTTACCTTCATAGCTCCTTTGGTTTGATTGGATACAGTTTCTTAAAACTTCTATTGTGGAAGACTGGCTAGAGTGGATTTTTTGATATTTGAGATGATCATGATTGTCCTTGCTCTGGCAGTATGTTTGCTGCTTGAATGACCCAATTGGTTATCCCTAGGCCTTCTTAAATAGTTTTTTTCTATTCTCTGTTGCCAGTGTTGATGGCATTGATGACCCCTGAGACATATTGTCATGCCTGCCTATTTGTGTTTCTGATTTAAGGAGAGAGCAACCACCTCTGATGTTGTTTTCTGTCCGTTTTCTTTTGAAATCCACATTAAAGTGGGTGGACCAGTCAAGTTTGCCCAAGCACAGGAAGACTGGCCCTCCTGCAGGGACCGGCGGGAGTGAGGCAGAGTTGGAAAGAAGCCGCTTACGGGTCCAAGACAGAGAACTGCAGGAGATCTCCGATAACGGCTGGTGCCTCAGCATGCATCAGCCTTGGGCTTCCTTGCTGATCAAAGGAATCAAAAGGTAAGTAGATGACAGTAGCCAGGAATAAGCTTGGAAACAATACTTGCTTTTGTTATGATCTATTTTTAAGAATTTGGTTTCTAGAATTTGATTTTTGTTGATATCTTGCCTAAGAAAACCCTATGATATTAATGGGATTGCCATAAGTCGGCAGGTGACTTGAAAGGCACATACACAAGACCTTTTCTTCTCCTTCATCGTACGCTAGGTGGTGCCCTTTTCCACTCTTCCTCTGAGCAGAACTGCTGCATAGATTCAGCTTGGCTAGCCAAGGGCGAGCAGAGCAACCTTTTCAGCTCTTGAGAGCTGCAATTGATTCTGGGTCAGGGACCAAACATGCAAAAATAAAAATAAAAACATCTGCAACCCAGCAATGCTGATGCAGTTGGCCTTTTCCTTGCTGCTGGTGACAAGTGGGGGATGAGAGAGATCTATGAGGTGCAGTAGGGGACAAAGGTGAGAGCCATCTCACTGTCCTCCAGCTTTGCTAAATCAGACTAGTCCTTATTTATTTATTTTATTTATTTACAGTACAGTAGAGTCTCACTTATCCAAGCCTCGCTTATCCAACCTTCTGGATTATCCAGCGCATTTTTGTAGTCAATGTTTTCAATACATCGTGATATTTTGGTGCTAAATTCATAAATACAGTAATTACAACATAACATTACTGCATATTGAACTACTTTTTCTGTCAATTTTGTTGTATAACATGGTGTTTTGGCGCTTAATTTGTAAAATCATAACCTAATTCGATGTTTAATAGGCTTTTTCTTAATTCCTCCTTATTATCCAAGATATTCGCTTATCCAAGCTTCTGCCGGCCCATTTAGCTTGGATAAGTGAGACTCTACTGTATTTATATTCCACCTTTCTCACCCCAAAGGGGACTCAGGGCGGATCACAATATACACATAATTGGCAAACATTCAATGCCATATACACATAGAACAGAGACAGACATAGAGGCAATTTAAACTTCTCCAGCTTCCAGCTTCCTGCCACAGGTGGAGCAGCTGCTTCATCATCCACTGCGATGGCAACTTCCTCATTCCAAATGCTTGCTGGATGATCTTTTCAGGGTGTCGTATATTAGTTAAATTAGCCTCCCCACATATAAGTAGTACCTAAATTTCCTACTTGATAGATGCAACTATCTTTTGGATTGCTTAAATCAGCAACGAGCAGGGTCTATTTATTTTATTTTAATGGGCGGGTGCTCATTCCGCCACAGGCTGGCCTCGAACTCATGACCTCTTGATCAGAGTGATTTATTGCAGCTGGCTACTAACCAGCCTGCACCACAGCCCGGCCCCTCATAACTGCTAGTAGCCGGAAAAAAGCAATCTAAGGGGGGCATTTAGGTGCAAAAAAAAAAATCAAGGGGCCCTGTGGCTTTCCCTCGGCATCTCGAGAAACTAGGGTAGACAGTAATCCCTGTCCCCTTGAATTAGACTCTTGGCTTAGAGCAGTGGCTCTCAACCTATGGGTCCCCAGATGTTTTGGCCTTCAACTCCCAGAAATCCTTACAGCTGGGATTTCTGGGAGTTGTAGGCCAAAACATCTGGGGACCCATAGGTTGAGAACCACTGGCTTAGAGCAGAGATGAGAAGAATCTGGCCTGAAGATCACATCCATTCCCCAAGATTGTTTTTTTTTTTCCTTCTTGGATGTTGTTTTGTTCTAGAATATTCCCAAAAGCCCACTAACAGGAGTGGAGGCACATTTGCCATATTTTTTGGCCTGCTCTGAGCCTTCCTGAATAAAGACTTTCCAGAATTTGTATGATTATTGCTCTGGTTCTTTGAATATCCTAATTCTTGAGCCAGTCTTCTGAGATCTTTCCTTGGATTTCCAGCTTTGCCACCATTGCAATTCTGTCTCTTTTTGAATATGGAAATGATTGGTGGTCGTCTCCCACAGAGTGCAGAGCTTAAGATACGAAAGTGGCACCCGACTTGTCCACGGTGGTGTAGGTGCTCGAGTAAGCATGCCTTCAATCCCTCCTTCTCTCTGTAGGGTGGAAGGCAGAACTTGGTACACATCACACAGGGGCCGGCTCTGGATAGCCGCTACAGCTAAAAGACCTTCCCAGCAGGAGATCTCTGAGCTGGAGACCACCTACAAAATCCTCTTCCAGAAAGGTGAGATCTCTGTGGACAGGAGGACAGCTATAGCAAAATGGGAGTTGTAGTTCACCCTTATCCAGAGAGCACTTAACCCAACCGACGTTGAATCTGGATCAAACTTGGCACACAGACCCAACATGGCCAACTTGTGCATACAGACGGGGTTTAGGGGTGATTGACCTTGGATCTGGGAGTTGTAGTTCATCCTTATCCAGAGAGCCCTGAACCCAGCCAACATCAGATGTGGACCAAACTTGGCACACAGACCCAACATGGCCAACTTGTGCATGCAGATGGGGTTTGGGGACGATTAACCTTGGATCTGGGAGTTGTAGTTCACCTTTATCCAGAGATTTCTGAACCCAGCCAACATCGGATCTCGACCAAACTTGGCACACAGACCCAACTGCGCATTCAGGCGGGGTTTGGCCATGATTGAGCTTGGCATATGGGAGTTGTAGTTCACCCTTCTCTAGAGAGCACTGAACCCAGCCGACAAGTGCCCGGGCATCGTCAGGTCCCAAGCTAGTAAATAATAAAGGTTGATCTCTTGGCCCTATTTTGAGAGGCCAGTTGAGGTGAAGGGGAAACATGAGGGGAAAGAGATGTGCTCAGATGACATATAGAATATGTATTAAAAACATCTAGACCTTAGAAATGCGGGAAAACATTTGACTATGAACTGATTCAGGACTTTTTATCTTTCCGTTGAGTGGTTTGCTAAGAACAGCACCAAATCAATGAGAAAGATAATATCTCAAAAATCTGATGCTAAATAAAATGAATATACAGTAGAGTATCAGTTATCTAAGACTCACTTATCCAAGGTTCTGGATTATCCAAGGCATTTTTTTAGTCAATATTTTCAATATATCATGATATTTTGGTGCTAAATTCGTAAATACAGTAATTACAACATAACATTATTGCGTATTGAACTACCTTTTTTGTCAAATCTGTTGTATAACATGATGTTTTGTATGTGACTTTTATCACTGTTTTTATCATTGTTTGATGTTTTATTGTTGATTGATTTGTTTTTACTGTTTGCTTTTGTTTTTATATTGTTGTTCCGGGCTTGGCCCCATGTAAGCCGCCCCGAGTCCCTTTGGGGAGATGGGGCCGGGTATAAGAATAAAGTTGTTGTTAGAATTATTATTATTATTATTATTATTATTATTATGTTTTGGTGCTTAATATGTAAAATCATAACCTAATTTGATGTTTAATAGGCTTTTCCTTAATCCCTCCTTATTCTCCAAGATATTCGCTTATCCAAGGTTCTGCCAACCCGTTTAGCTTGGATAAGTGAGACTCTACTGTAATGCTTTTTATTAATAATCACGATTACATTTTATGTTTGATTTATTTGCACGCTTTTCCTACCAGGAGATATTTGCTCATCCTTATTCTTTCCCCTGCTTTTGGTTGTAGCAAATGTAAATTCTGTGAGACCTTAAATCCTAGAATTTCAGACAGAAAAATGTATTCTAATTAAGGAGCTGGCCTATTTCTTGGCAAAGGACCTGGACGTTTGGGCAGCGAAAGCAATGCTTGACCTTTGTTGCGTTGCCACCTAGGCCCAATAATGATCTTGTGCTGATGGAGAGACATTCATAGAACAGATGGGAGGGCCTTGGAACGTGTGGAGAACCACTTCCAGGACTGCTGGAGTGCTTTCCCCCGCAACTATTATCAGACAAGGCTTTTTGAAGGAATTGTATGCAGTGTCCAAGCCATAAAATAAGCAGTTAATAGCACTGCAAAGAGAACAGCCAAGGGCTAATCGGGAGCATGTAGAAAACATCAGGCAGGGCTTGGGATCACAGGTAGTAGCCCGCCTGATGCTTTTCTCTTTTTCTCACCACAGATTTGGAATTCCCCCAAGATTATCCCTCTAGCTGCCTCCTTGGCTGCGTCAACTTGATTGACTGCTTGTCACAAGAGCAATTTAAGGAACAGGTAAGCTAAGCCAAGGTCTGCCCAAATAGGTGGTTGATGGAGCTGCAGCATGTTGTTTTGCTACTTATGGCAAAAATGAATGCATCCCCCCCCCCACAAAAAAAATTGTGCTGACTTCCGCTGTGGTTTCATTAATTGGACATCCACAAAGACCCTGTTGGTAAAGAAAATGTGGGAAACGTGATACTCATAATCCTTCCTCCCTCTCTGAAAGTTTTTCCTACACTGTCAGATGTTTCCAAGCATCTCAGACTTACTGTATATACTCGAGTAGAAGCCTAGTTTTTCAGCCCTTTTTTAAGACTGAAAAAACCCCCCTCGGCTTATACTCGGGTGAGGGTCCTGGTTGGCTTATATTTGGGTCAGCTTATACTCGAGAATATATGATACATTTATTATTTTTTTCTATTATTATTGGTATTATTACATTTATTATTTTTCTCTATTATTGTTGCTATTTTTACATTTATTTTACTATTTTTATTAATACATTTATTATTTCACTCTGATATTATTATTATTATTGCATTAGTATTTTACTCTATTATTACATGTATTATTTTACTGTATTTATTATTATTATTACATGTATTATTTTACTGTATTATTATTAAAAAGATGCATAAGGGCATTTACATTGAAGAAGATGAGAATAATGATTTGATCAGAGTTGGACAGTCTTATCTTAAATTTTAGCTTGATGTAAATATTCAAAAACATTTAACCTACTGATGCCTCAGTTAATGTAATCTTACTGGTATCTATTTTTATTTGTGAAATTTACCACCCTCGGCTTATACTGAATGTTTTCCCAGGTTTTTTGTGTTAAAATTAGGTGCCTGGGCTTATATTTGGGTGGGCTTATACTCAATTATATACGGTATGTCTTTCCCATCATTGCTTACTTCTTGGTGCCCTCCAGTTGTTTTGTACTACAAATCCCAAAACTCCTAATGATGGCGCAGCGGGTTAAACCACTGAGCTGCTGAACTTATTGATCAAAAGGTTGGTGGTTTGAATCCGGGAGTGGAGTGAGCTCCCGCTATTAGCCCCAGCTTCTGCCAACCTAGCAGTTCAAAAACATGCAAATGTGAGTAGATCAATCGGTACTGCTCTAACGGCGCTCCATGCAGTCATACCGGCCACATGACCTTGGAGGTGTCTATGGACAACGCCGGCTCTTCGACTTAGAAATGGAGATGACCACCAACCCCCAGAATCGGACACGACTAGACTTAATGTCAGGGGAAAACCTTTACCTTTGTTCTTATTGAAACTGAGGCTTTCTGCTTGCATGGTCATGCTCTGAGCTGTCTTTTTAAAAAAGCTTCCTGTGCCTCCAGTTGGGTTGGGAGACACCAACTATTTGCCTTTCTATTTGCCTTTGATTGAATCCAAAGCAAATCTCCAGGAAACTAGGAAGGTAGATTTGTCGTAGAAGGTATTTCTTGGCTAGGACTTTGTTTGAGCTCATTGGAAAATTGTTAGGCTGCCTGAGTCTCAGAAAAAACACTTTCTCTCTCTCTTTCTGCCTTGCTTTATAACTAGAGCCTTCTCTCTCAGATCTTTCTCTTTCACAGCTATTTGTTTGTATTTGTTTAACCAAATCAGTCCTCTGAACAATGCTCCTGGCAGTCCGCACCTTAGGGCGGGATGTCTCTCTGCAACAAAGAAAAGCCTTCCCCAAAAGCTTGTTTGCTCACTTTTGGCAACATTTCATTTCTGGAGGCAAAATCCTCCATCTGTGATCCCGGAGTCCTTGGCAATTAGTCCATTGCCTGCCCATCGTTCCATCTCATGGAGACTCAGGCTGGATCTACATTGCTATACAATCCAAATTATCAAAGCATATAATCCACGTTATTGGTTTTGAACTGGATTATATGAGTCTACACTGTCATGTAATCCAGTTCAAAGCAGATAATCTGGATTCTATATTGCAGTGTAGATGGAGCTTCAGAGGAACCCGTGTGTGTGTGTGTGTGCTTGGGAGAAATCATAGCCTTACTGGCATTTGTCTGGACTCCATTTCGAAATTCCTGCCTTAGATCGTGGTAAGAAGGGAAGCATCTGTTTGAACATGAAGACACATGATGCTGGCTTTGAACAGAGGCTGGAAAAGTCCCTTTTTGGTCTGCAGATTCCAGCTCTGGGGCTAATTACAGGTTTTAGTTCTTGATGTGTAAGTTTTTTAAAATATATATTTGAAAAGAAACATGATGGCTTCCAGATGCTATGTGCCAGTCTGTAGGGTTTCCTTCACCCTCTATTGTACTCCCATATGTGTTGGATTATTAGTCCAATAAGCCCTATATTTCTTTGTTTGTTTCTTTATGTGCGACGTTTATATCCTGCCTTTCTCACAGCAAAGGGGACTCAGGGCGGCTTAGAAGTTATATGTATATACAATATATAATATTACTAGCTGTGCCGGGCCACGCGTTGCTGTGGCGAAGTATGGTGGTATGGGAAATAAAAGTATTGAGGAATTGGTGGTAGTTAAGGTAAAGGGTAAAGGTTTTACCTTACATTAAGTCCATTATAAATGGGTTATATAGCTGTGTGGAAGGGCCTTGAGTCTACACTGCCATATAATCCAGTTAAAATCAGATAATCTGTATTTTATAGGCAGTGTGCAAGAGGCCTAATTAAGGCCTAACTCTGTCTGTCCCCTGGGCTGAGTGGGTTGCTAGGAGACCAAGTGGGTGGAGCTTAGCCTTCTAACTGGCAGCAATTGGATAAAAACAATTCTTCCTCTCCCTATAATTAGGACTTTATTTTTCTTTTCTTTTTGTTGTATGAACGTAGAGGCATGGATGACGGGTGTGCTGCCAAGTTTAGTGTTTCTGGGATGTGTAGTTTTGTTGTTTTGTCCTAGGCCGAAATTTCATTACCCTTTTATATATATAGATTAGCATAGGACAATATAAGCATTATATATTACTATATTGTAACGGCGCTCCATGCAGTCATGCTGGCCACATGACCTTGGAGGTGTCTACGGACAACGCCAGCTCTTCGGCTTAGAAATGGAGATGAGCACCAACCCCCAGAGTCGGTCACGACTGGACTTAACATCAGGGGAAAACCTTTACCAACCTATATTGTGCTATACCACTATACTGCGATATTATTATTAATATTACATATAATATATGATATACAATTATAATAGTATGGGCTCGGGCTGTGGTGCAGGCTGGAGAACAAATGCAATGAATCACTGCAATGAATCACTCTGACCAGGAGGTCATGAGTTCAAGGCCCGCTCGGAGCCTATGTTTGTTTGTCTTTGTTCTATGTTAAAAGGCATTGAATGTTTGCCTATATGTGTAATGTGATCCGCCCTGAGTCCCCTTCAGGGTGAGAAGGGCAGAATATAAATGCTGTAAATAAAATAAATAAATAATATTATTCTCATATTAATATAGTAATAATATTATTATATTATTACTATAGCTCCCATAATATTTTCATCATCATATTATTATTATTATTATTATTATATTATTACTGTAGCTCCCATAAACCTCATCCAGCATGGCCAACATTGCATGGTGAGAATTGTAATCTATCACATCTGGTTGGAGCATGGATGAGAGAATTGTGTGGCCTTTTAGATGTTGGACTATAATTCCATCATCCTGCAAAACAGCCTTCTCTGGTCAGCTCCATTGCTTCCGCAACTAACATTTAAGATATATTCAACCAGGTCCAGCTACAATACAAAATGAT
Organism: Anolis carolinensis; assembly: GCF_035594765.1. Classification (NCBI taxonomy): domain Eukaryota; kingdom Metazoa; phylum Chordata; class Lepidosauria; order Squamata; family Anolidae; genus Anolis; species Anolis carolinensis. The sequence goes on along the minus strand of NW_026943822.1, from coordinate 18,826,438 downwards.
GGGTTAAAATGTATTTGAACATGAATAAAATATATTTGAACATGAATACAGGCCTGGCTTTGTCGTAGTGAAAAACTTGGTGTGTAGCCATGGTATTTGCAAGTGTGCTGTGCAGCCAAATCATCACAAGTTTCCTAGTCTTCAGGCCAGGCTTCTTTATGTGTTGCTTTTTGACTTCTACCCAGATTCATGCTGCCATCAAGCTTTACCTTATCGCTGTTTGTGTAAACGTAACATGGGTCTTGGAGAAAGTGCGATGTAGTGGTTTGAGTATTTTATGTAGGATTCCAGAAGACCGGGGTCTTAATTTGCATGTAGCAATAGAAGGATCTTGAGATCTTGAGGAAGTCACACTTTGTCAGTGAGAGGCAGACAATGGGAAACTTCTTCTCAATCACTCAGTTGCCATAAGTCAGAGTCAGCTTGGCAGCACATAACAAGAACAGCAGCGGCGACAACAACAACAGACTGGTTCAATTCATCTAAACCAGAAAAGGTATATACATATTTATATGTTTCACTTTTCTATAGCAGACTGCCAAAAGTAGCTCACAGCCACCAACTTGACAAAAATACAGCAGATTTGAAAAGGAAATGTTTGACAAAACATGAGTAAGCTTGCATAAAACAAAAGCTGCAATAAACAAAAGACACAACAGTGAAACTGGCAAAACCTCATACATATATTTTAATTTAGATTTTGCAAAGCCAAGATAAACAAACTAAAAAGGTTCCTATATTGTTCTTATTGTACCACAACAGCTAGCCTCAAATACAGTGAAGGGAGAATTTACATGATTTTTCCCTCCTTAAAGTAAAGGTCCCTTGACATTAAGTCTAATTGTGTCCGACTTGGGGGTTGATGCTCATCTCCATTTCTAAGCCGAAGAGCCGGCGTTGTCCATAGACACCTCCAAGGTCATATGGCCGGCATGACTGCCTGGAGCGCCGTTACCTTCCCACCGGAGCAGTACCTATTGATCTACTCACATTTGCATGTTTTCAAACTGCTAGGTTGGCAGCAAAGGGAAATATGGGGAGTGAGAGTGGTGCAAACTCATTTTTCCTCAACCTGCCTGGACTCTAGAGATTAGGTTTCTTGGATAGGTAAACTGGTGTTCTCCAAATGCTTCTGCAGTCGCTGACCATTGGTCTGATTGACTGGGACGTACGGGGTTGTCATTGAAGTCCTTTGGTCAAGCAATTGGCCGGCTTGGTTAGCATTTTGAAACATTCACGCTTGCCTCAAACAGACAAGAGTTCTTTCTCCCGCCCTAGACATTATTCCACAGATATATAAACCTCACTTTCCTAGTTTCCAACAGACCTCACAACCTCTGAGGATGCCTGCCATAGATGTGGGCAAAACGTTAGGAGAGAATGCTTCGGGAACATGGCCAAACAGCCGGAAAACTCTCAACAACCCAGTCATTCCGGCCATGAAAGCCTGCAACAGTACACTGAATCTGTAGTCTTCGGTAGAGTCACACTGGAGGACCTTGAGATCCCTAGAGACAACACCTCTCTAGCAATCTATACGACTTCCAGTGCAATTCTTGGGTCAGCTTCCAATAGGTCATGCTGTAGGATTTATTTCTCCTATTGGCATATCCTCTTCATATTTTATTCAATTTTTTTATCCTGTATTTTTGTTTTAATTGATATATTGTATTACTGTTTTATCTTTTTATGGTGTGATTTGTATTATGTTGCTTATGTTTTGTTCTATGTTGTTTGGGCCTCTGCCCCATGTAAGCCGCCCCGAGCCCCCACGGGGAGATGGTGGCGGGGTATAAATAAAGTTTTATTATTTATTTTATTATTTTATTATTTAGAGATTCTTAAATAGGTATACTCTAGGTTAAAATAAAGGAGCCTCAGGTGGCTCAGTGTGTTAAAGCGCTGAGATGCTGAACTTGCAGACTGAAAGGTCCCAGGTTCAAATCCCAGGAGCGGCTTTAGCGCCCGCTGTTAGCTCCAGCTCCTGCCAACCTAGCAGTTCGAAAACATGCAAATGTGAGTAGATCAATAGGTACCGCTCCGGCGGGAAGGTAACTGCATTCCATGCAGTCATGCCGGCCACATGACCTTGGAGGTGTTTACGGACATCGCTGGCTCTTCGGCTTAAAAATGGAGACGAGCACCAACCCCCAGAGTCAGACATGACTGGACTTAACGTCAGGGGAAACCTTTACCTTTTTAGCAAGCTATAGGACTTCTAGTGCAATTCTTGGGTCTGCTTTCAATAGACGGCCATGCTGCAGGATTTAGAGATTCTTAAACAGGTATACTGTAGGTTAAAACAAACAAGTTTTTTGTTGGGTTGTTGTATGTTTTTCGGGCTGTGTGGCCATGTTCCAGAAGCATTCTCTCCTGACGTTTCGCCCACATCTATGGCAGGCATCCTCAAAGGTTGTGAGGTTTTTTGTTCATTTTTAAAAATTTCATGGGGATCTTGTGTCCTTAACCCTAGCAAATGTGAAGTGCGGACTGTACATCTTTACTCCTTGCATCCAGAGCAGGCTGCTTCCTTCACATCATTGTGCTTTGTGGTGACCCTAAGGCCTGCCTCCTTTCTTCCCACTTCCAGTGCGGTTTTGCACAGATCAGTCAGCATGAATCGCAAGGTTGAGCCTCCATCGGAGTGAGATGAAAGCGGACTGCCTTGCTAAGACGTTCGGTGTCTCTCCTTCAGAGCCGCCCAACCACTTGCCAGTGTATTTCTGTTATCTGTGAGCAGCAGACAGAAAGCTCTCCGCAGCCTCCGGGGATGATGTGTCCAGTTGAGTAGCAGAGCAGGGCTGTGGTTTGTAACCTCAGCAACCAAAGCCGTTAGGATGGTATTTTTTTTCTCCTTTTCGCAAAGTCATTTTGATTACCAAATCTATTCTATTAGTCGTGGTGGTTTCTCACAGTTCCTTTCTCGCCTCCTCCTGCTCGGCTGAGCAGGCTTTCCCACAGGCTGTGTGGCTTTTGGAAAGTGCAAGGGATTTGAGCTGACTTTGGAAAAGTTGTATTTTTCAGCAGTGGTTTCCAGGTAGCATGGTAAGTGACCATGCTGGCTGAGTAGTTCTGCAAATAGAACATTTTCCAACTTACCAAGCACAGAAATTGCTGCTGTCACCAATAGTGATTTCTCAACCTGGGATCCCCAGATGTTTGTGGCCTTCAACTCCCAGAAATCCTAACAGCTGGTAAACAGGCTGGGATTTCTGGGAGTTGTAGGCCAAAAACATCTGGGGATCCCAGATTGAGAACCACTACTCTATAGGGAAAAGCAGTTGCTTTTCAGACAAGGTCCTCCCTTTATCGAGAGGATTTGTTGTGTTTCCTCCCAAGAGACGTGTTGCTGGCTGGAAGTATTGACACGTTTGCCTCTGGCTTTAGCACTCCATCTTCTTGCCAAAAAACTAGAAACTGGTGAATTTATTGTTCTGTTCTGTTTTGCTGAAGTGTTGTCTTCTTGCTGGAATGGAAAGCAATTTCCTGCAAGAACAGAAAAGAAAATGCCTGCTAAGTAATTAATTATCTGTAATATTAGCCTGACAGCTGTGCGGCTTTATGAGGCATGAAGGAAAGGTGGCTCTATTTTGTTTTTAGATTGAAAGAGAATGCACGATAATAATAACAATTCATTTAAGAGAAACCTTCCTGAAACCTAGTATCCTCCAGATGACTTGTGATGATGTGTGATGTAGTTCTATGTAGGTTTGTTTTTTGGAGTTTCAAAACATTATTTTCAAGCCTTAAATGGTTGAATCCATGGATGCAGAGGGCTAACTGTAATTGTGTTTCAGGTTAAAAAGAAAATAACTTGGTAACAACTTGACACTGAGTGAGAGCCAGAAAATATATACAGTAGAGTCTCACTAATCCAAGCCTCACTTATCCAAGCCTCTGGATAATCCAAGCCATTTTTGTAGTCAATGTTTTCAATATATCATGATATTTTGGTGCTAAATTGGTAAATACAGTAATTACTACATAACATGACTGCGTATTGAACTACTTTTCTGTCTAATTTGTTGTATAACATGAAGTTTTGGTGCTTAATTTGTAAAATCATAACCTAATTTGATGTTTAATAGGCTTTTCCTTAATCCCTCCTTATTATCCAACATATTCGCTTATACAACGTTCTGCCAGCCCGTTTATGTTGGATAAGTGAGACTCTACTGTACAAGCTAAGGAATAGTAGCCCTCGGCGACATAGCGGATTAAACCGCTGAGCTGCTGAACTTGCTGACCAAAATGTCAGCGGTTCGAATCTGGGGATCAGAGTGAGCTCCAACTGATAGCCCTAGCTTCTGCCAACCTAGCAGTTCCAAAACACGCAAATGTGAGTAGATCAATAGGTACCGCTCCGGCGGGAAGGTAACGGTGCTCCATGCAGTCATGCCAGCCACATGACCTTGGAGGTGTCTACAGACAATGCCGGCTCTTCGGCTTAGAAATGGAGATGAGCACCAACCGCCAGAGGCATGACTAGACTTAATGTCAGCGGAAAATCTGTATCTTTACCTAAGGAACTGAAGACAATCCAAGAATGTACATTCAGATGATTTCACATCCACTTGGACCTCTTCCACGCCAGGAGTAGGGAATATCTCCTGCTAAGGCAGCCACTTCTCACTTGGGAAGGTACAAAGAAAAAAGGAAAAAAACATATAGCATGATTTCTTAATCGGTTTGCTATTCTAGGGAGATCTGTGAGATACCAAGGTACTTGCAATGGCTGGCAAGATTTATTGCAGCTAGACTTCATGCAGGCTGGAGCCTTCTCCTTATAGAGCTGCCCTCCAAGTTCATTGCCTGGTTGCAGACGGTTAATGTAAGCAAAGGCATCGGTTTCATGCACACTTACGCCTGTTCAGCGCATAGCTGAAATGCCAGCACTCATTTCTAACACCGATAGTTGCCAAGATCAGCTTTACAAAAGCAAACGTGGAGATAAGGAGAGAGGCTTCAAGTGACAAGGTTGAGAGCTATTTTGCCATTCTCAACAGCTTTTTAATCACAATTGACTGCTGTGAGATCCATGTTTTCGTCCCTTGTATTTTACCTTGAGAACAGAGTACCCTTTTTTATTGTCTTGGTTTGTGTAAAATGTACACTTCCTGCCCCCCCCCCCCCGCCATGTTCATTCCCCAAGCCCCTTCCTTCTCCCCAAATGACCCAACAACCCTTTCCAAATTGATCGTCTATATAAACAGTAGACTCTCACTTATCCAACATTCACTTATCCAACGTTCTGGATTATCCAACGCAGTCTGACTTTTAGTAGTCAATGTTTTTGTAGTCAATGTTTTCAATACATTGTGATATTTTGGTGCTAAATTTGTAAATACAGTAATTACTACATAACATTACTACGTATTCTTTACTGCTGGGAGGTGGTACTTGAGGCATAAGTTCCAATGAATCATTTGGGCCACGTAATTGTGCCTCTGTTTGTAGTCTGTCTGTGCGATTTTCTTACAGCAGCTGAGGATATGATCAATGGTTTCGTCGGCTTCCTTGCACAGTCTGCATTTTGGGTCATCAGCTGATTTTTCGATCTTGGCCTGAATTGCCTTTGTCCTGATGGCTTGCTCCTGGGCTGCAAGGATCAGGCCTTCTGTCTCCTTCTTCAGGGTCCCATTCGTGAGCCAGAGCCAGGTCTTCTCCTTATCAGCTTTTCCTTAAATTTTGTCAAGGAAATAATAATAATAATAATAATAATTATTATTATTATTATTATTTTATTATGTCACAGCAAACAAGATAGATATGCTGGATTTCGTATCACAAAATCACAAGTCGAACACTTCCCAAGTGTCTAGGACTGTGTGATATATTTTCGGATGATGCGCTCAGATCCCAGTAGGGTGGCCTTTTGCAGTTGGCAGATCGTAATGTTGTTGTTGTTGTTGTTGTTGTTGTTGTTATTATTATTATTTAAGAGAAATTTGGGAGTGGTAGATAGTTTGAAATGCACCCCAACCTTTCAAATAAGTCAAGTGTAACTAAAAATTTCAACCAGGAGATAAACTAAGGCCAGATCTCTCGCTGAATGTGGTTTGTTGTGCCTGTTTTTTGGTTTCACAGGGAATTTGGATACTGGATACCAAATGTAGTCTCTTGAAGCAGTCTCAAATTTCCTTTTTTCTTTCTTAATAAAGCAAGTTTCTAGCCTTCGGGGCTGTGGCAATGGACTTGAAAGTCTATTATCAGTACCTGATTAAATCTTAGAAGGATATGTGTGTGAAAGAGAGAAAGCTGAGTATTTGAACTTTGTAAGTTGCCTTAGGCGTAGAGATGAGTCAGGTTATTAGCCCAGCTGGTCCAGTAGTATCTACTCTGGATAGCAGTCTTACACTGTTGGGAGTTTCTGGAGACCTTGGCTTTTATAAATGGACTAGCTGTGCCCGGCCACGCGTTGCTATGGCGAAGTATGGTGGTATAGGAAATAAAGTATTGAGGAGTTGGTGGTAGTTAAGGTAAAGGGTAAAGGTTTTCCCCTGACATTAAGCCCCCTTCTATGAACCCCCTTCTACATAGCTGTATAAAATGCACACTGAAGTGGATTGTCTGGCAGTGTGGAGTCAAGATAATCCAGTTCAAAGCAGATAATATAAGATTATAAATCGGTTATATAGCTGTGTGGAAGGGCCTTGAGTCTACACTGCCATATAATCTAGTGCCAATTAGATAATCTGTGGAAGAGGCCTAAGTGAGGCCTAACTCTGCCTGTCCCCTGGGGTGAGTGGGTTGCTAGGAGACCAAGTGGGTGGAGCTTAGCCTTTTAACTGGCAGCAGTTGGATGAAAGGAATTATTCCTCTCTCTCTAATTAGGACTTTATTTTTCTTTTCTTTTTGTTGTATGAACGTAGAGGCCTGGATGAGGGGTTGTACTCCCAAGTTTAGTGTTTCTGGGATGGGTAGTTTTGTTGTTTTGTCCTAGGCCGAAATTTCATTACCCTTTTATATATATAAATGGATCAGGCACCAACATCAACTGGTTAAGACTTACAGAATCAGTGCTGCATTGGTTGGTGAGGACTTTTTCCTTGCTTTCAGTCAACAGTCTCTTTCTCTGGGGCATTTTTGTCACTCTGCAATGGTTCTCTGACTTAATCTTTAGAGAGCGGGTGTGCTTTGAGCTTGCTTGAACATCAAAGTGTCCTTCCCTGTTTTAGGCCACGGGCTGCCTCTCTCTTTCTCTCCCCAACATGTTGTGCGGAAAGGCAGCTGTGATGCCTGTCTTAACAGTCTAGCCCTTTCCCGTTTCCCTGCGTGAAAAACAAAAAGGCAGCGGCTGAAAGCGCTTCCTTCTCTGTTCCTGCGCTGTTGTTCTGCATCTCCTTCAGAGATCTGAAGGCCGCTCTCAGAGGGATGTTCGAACTGCTAATATTTCCTGCGGCGGCCTTCCTGACACCATTCAAAGCGCTTGAAAGCTCCAAAGAGCCGGAGACTCGTCTACCTGGAGGACTTCTGCCTCTCTGAACTGTAAGAACATCATCAGAGGCCTGTGTATCGTGCCCCGTGATTTTCAAAGCCATTTCCCAAAGAACAAAACAAACAGTTTGCGGCACCACGCTGTTCACCCTTCTCTGTTGGCGAAGCAGTTGCTAGAGAAAGAATTAATTGTATTCTGAGCAGCAGCTAGGATAGTATGACAATGACTGAGAAAAAGAGAGTGTATGGATGGGTTCTGAAAATTGAGGAAAGTGCTCTTTGATAAACCAACACAACATAATTAATGGAAGGATGATCAAGCAGGATTAATTCACAGAAATTTGCTTTCACATTCGTACACAGTCCACAAGTGCAGAGTCCTTTTTCTATAGGAATATAACACCTCATAACATCATCCATGTGTCGGGCTGTGGTGCAGCTGGTTAACAGCCAGCTGCAATAAATCACTACTCGCCGAGAGGTCATGAGTTCAAAGCCCGGGTCGGGTTGAGTGGCCGACTATTAAATAGCCTAGCTCGTTGTTTATCTAAGCAACACAAAAGACAGTTTCATCTGTCAATTAGGAAAATTTAGGGACCGCTTATGTGGGGTGGCTAATTTAACTAATTTACGTCACCATAAAAATGTCCAGCAGCGTGCCGTGCGGAAGAATGAGGAAGTACTCCATCAAGGACTCGTTATCACAGTGGATGATGAAGCAGCTGCTCCACCTGTGGCCGGAATCAAGCATACTCTCATGAAGCCGGAAGCTGGAAAATGTTAAATAGCCTCTGTCTGTGTGTGTCGTATGTTTAATGGTATTGAATGTTTGGCATGTATATGTACATTGTGTCCGCCCTGAGGCCCCTTCGGGGTGAGAAGGGCAGAATATAAATACTGCAAATAAATAAATAAATCATAAAGAGAATGGTTGAAGGATTATCGGTTTGAATCTAGAAGAGAGATTGAAATATATACAATGATAGTGCTGTCGAAGGCTTTCATGGCCGGAATCACTGGGTTGCTGTGAGTTTTCCGGGCTGTCTGGCCATGTTCCAGAAACATTCTCTCCTGACGTTTCACCCACATCTATGGCAGGCATCCTCAGAGGTAGTGAGGTCTGTTAGAAACTAGGCAAGTGGGGTTTATATATGTGTGAAATGTCCAGGGTGGGAGAAAGAACTCTTGTCTGTTTGAGGCAAGTGTGAATGTTGCAATTGGCCACCTTGATTGAATAGCCCTGATGCTTCAAAGCCTGGCTGCTTCCTGCTGCGGAGGGATTCTTTCCATGAAACTCTTTGCTAACATATAAAGCCACATTTTGTTCAGCTTTGTCTGTATGCAGGACAGTTCCACTTAAACCTGGAACCATTCTCTGAATATAAGATCCCAAGAGCCCTTTAGAAAGATGGGCTGCTACCTGCAGTTTGATTCTAAATGGCTGTGTGGCTATTCCAGACGTATCTACGGTAATATGCATAACGGGTAGATAAAACAATTTCCAGCTCTTTAATTCATTGCACTGTTTGCTGACATGTTTATGATGGTGTTGCTTTCTATTATTTTTTTTCCCCCTTCCTTTTAGTATCCACAGCTGAGCCAGGAGTCCGCTTCTCCGTTTGTGTTTATCTGCACGAATCCCCAGGAGATGACTGTGAAGTTTCCCATCAAAGGCAAACACAAGATCTGTAAGTTTGCAGTTTTTTACTCGAGTTTTCAAAGGGTTCCTGACAGAATCCCTGCTGGTGATCTTTTTTTTTTTTTTTTGCAGCACTATTAAGCTCTCTTCCCCAGACACTGCAAGCAGTTTGAAACCTCATCTTGTTTTTCCATAATACCTTGGGATGATGGTGTACTTTAGGATACAGTAGAGTCTCACTTATCCAACGTTCTGGATTATCCAACACATTTTTGTAGTCAATGTTTTCAATACATCGTGATATTTTGGTGCTAAATTCGTAAATACAGTAATTACTACATAGCATTAATGTGTAATGAACTACTTTTTCTGTCAAATTTGTTGTATAACATGATGTTTTGGTGCTTAATTTGTAAAATCATAACCTATTTTGATGTTTAATAGGCTTTTCCTTAATGTCTCCTTATTATCCAACATATTCGCTTATCCAGTGTTCGGCCGGCCCGTTTATGTTGGATAAGTGAGACTCTACTGTATTTATATTCCGCCCTTCTCACCCCGAAGGGGACTCAGGGCGGATCACATTACACATCTAAGGCAAACATTCAATGCCTTGACATAGAACAAAGACAGAAGACGAACGCAAGCTCTGAGCTGGCCTCGAACTCATGACCTCTTGGTCAGAGTGATTGGTCTCAGCTGGCTGCAGCTGGCTGCTCACCAGCTTGCTCCACAGCCCGGGCCTGTACACAGAGAGAGAGCAATGCTAATGGAGTTCAAGGAAATGCATCGGCAAGGAGCCTGAACGAGGTTACAGGTATCTGCCTGAGGATGTTGGCTGATCTCTAATGATGTGCCCATGGTGAGGTCTGATCTTGCTTGCAACTCCCTTTTCCTGAGCTCTAATGACTCCAACCTGTTTATTCAACTTTTTGCATTCATTCTGCTGCAAAAGCATCTTCAGCATTTGTTTCCTCGTCAGCTTCTCCTTTTCACGAAGGCAGTGCTTGCTCGAGGGTTCATGTCTACGTGTCTTTGCTGACGTTACGAGAATTGCAAACTACCTGTGATGTTATCAGCTCGGCCTAGACTCCCATGTAAATAAAATAAAGACTGCGGAGGAAGTTCTGAACCACATTTATCGCACCTCAGATTGAGGCAGAGGTGTGAAATTGTGGCTTTCCGAATAGGTTAGGCTGCACCTCCCATGAATCCTCACCTTTGGCTGTGATGCCCAGGGATGATGGGAGTTGCAGATCAATCACTTTTGGAGTTCCACAGTTGGACATCTATTTTAGGGGGAAAAGACATAGACCAAACTTTATGCTATTCAGCTGTTTATGCTTAGATTGAGAGCTAATATTAGGAAGGGAACTGGAGAAGTTAAGGAAGGAATATCTCAATTCTGTGCTGATTGCATCATCTATGGATTTTTAGCTATTCTAGAATCTAGAAATGCAACAAACCTTAACTTCTATATTATTAACATTTATGTAGATTTTATTCCCCTGGTGGTGGCGCAGTGTGTTAAAGTGCTGAGCTGCTGAACTTGCAGACCGAAAGGTCCTAGGTTCAAATCCGGGGAGCGGAGTGAGCGCCTGCTGTTAGCTCCAGCTCCTGCCAACCTAGCAATTCGAAAACATGCAAATGTGAGTAGATCAATAGGTACTGCTCTGGCGGGAAGGTAACAGCGCTCCATGCAGTCATGCTGGCCACATGACCTTGGAGGTGTCTATGGACAACGCCGGCTCTTTGGCTTAGAAATGGAGATGAGCACCAACCCCAGAGTCGGTCACGACTGGACTTAGCATCAGGGGAAACTTTTACCTTTACCTATATAACACTTGTCTGATTCTGTCTGACTATACTGGTTTAGGTTATTGATGTTATACTCAGTTCACTGATATTAGGTTTAATTTGATGTTAGGTTTTTAATGCTGTATTCATATGTGGGGTCTTGTTGGGATTTTATGCCAATATTTATCTGTTGCATTGAATGTATGCCACTATTTGTTGTAATCCGCCCTGAGTCACTTCGGGGAGATAGGACGGAATAGAAATAAAGTTTATTATTATTGACACAAAGACATAGTATGTCACAGCAAACGAGATATATATGCTGGATTTCGGATCACAAAATCACAAGTCAAACACTTCCCAAGTGTTTAGGACTGTGTGATATTATTATTATTATTATTATTATTATTATTGACACAACGACATAGTATGACGCAGCAAACAAGATAGATATGCTGGATTTCGTACCACAAAATCACAAGTCAAACACTTCCCAAGTGTTTAGGACTGTGTGATATTATTATTATTATTATTACTATTATTATTGACACAACGACATAGTATGACGCAGCAAACGAGATAGATATGCTGGATTTCGTACCACAAAATCACAAGTCAAACACTTCCCAAGTGTTTAGGACTGTGTGATATTATTATTATTATTATTATTATTATTATTATTATTATTATTGACACAACGACATAGTATGACGCAGCAAACAAGATAGATATGCTGGATTTCGTACCACAAAATTACAAGTCAAACACTTCCCAAGTGTTTAGGACTGTGTGATATTATTATTATTATTGACACAACGACATAGTATGACATAGCAAACAAGATAGATATGCTGGATTTCGTATCACAAAATCACAAGTCGAACACTTCCCAAGCGTTTAGAACTGTGTGATGTATTTTCGGATGATGCGCGCAGATCCCAGTCGGGTGGCCTTTTGCAGCTGGCAGATCGTGATTTTGTCAATGTCTATTGTTTCCAAATGCCGGCTGAGATCTTTTGGCACGGCACCCAATGTGCCAATCACCACCGGGACCACCTGTACTGGTTTCTGCCAGAGTCTTTGCAGTTCGATCTTGATGTCTTGATAGCAGCTGAGTTTTTTCTGTTATTATTATTTCTCTAGCATGCTCATAACCAAAGGTGTTTTACCAGTTATCCTCCTTCAGTAAGGTCTTCTCTTGCAGTAATCATTAAGAAAACTGTGATATTGATTACAGTGATCACGTAACACTTGTGACAGTCCAATTGGGTTGTTGTTGTGTATCTTCAGGTCATTTCTGATGTATGAAGCTCTAAGAGGAACCTATCTTGGGGGTTTCTTGGTAGAATTTGTTCAAACCTGAGGGTATCTAAACATTAATTTCATACACATTGAAAAGTATAACTAGGAAACTGTTGTGCGTGGAGTGAACTACATTGAAGAAATGTCTGTTGAAGTGCACTTGTCTCAGTGTAACAAACTCTTATATATTGCGTTGAGAATGAACCTTGGCTCTCCTTGTTACTCTCCTTCCTTTTCTCCCTTTGAGTGTCCATCTTCAAGGAAGTGCCTTGTTTAAAAGCAGCTCTTAATCCACATCTTGCTAGTTCAGAAATCTCAACAAACTGTTGTTCAACCAGTCAAGATAAGATCCTCAAGTATGGCACTTGATGAGGCATGGATAGGGCATGTGCAGGCAGAACATTTTGTATTTGTTTTAAACCCTGCCTTTCTCAACATGAGACTCAAGGTGGCTTACAACTGGGGCATCTGTCCAAGATTATTATATATTTAAAAAGCCGGTAACTTTGCATCCTTAGTATTTAGCTAATCTTTGAGTGACAATGGAGTGTTGTATAGTTTGGCCTGAAGGGAGTAAGAGGTGGTTGCCTCCTATGACTCAGGACATGACTTGAGCTCTTCCTCATTTTGTTGGAAAACCATGACAGCCTGCATTTTTCTCTCCATCACGGCTATAGATGTAGAGTTCTGGAAAGTGTGACAAGATAATTCTGGTTTTCCACTGATTGTTACACTGCCTTTATATCACTGCAGGGTTTGCCATTTCCTCCTTGTGTGTCCTTGGGTTTAATAACTTGTTCATGCTCCTGTGTTTGTGGTTGAAACAGAGATTAATGTGTCTTTACGTGGGATGGTTTCCTGGCATGTACCTTGCCATTGTCTCCAAACAAATGGGCCTCTTTAGCTGTTAGAGCAGATCTGGCAGCTGTGGCGGTATACAATGCTGAACAGGGACACACCTGGCAAGTAGTTTAACCACAACATAGTTTACTGGAAAGGATTAGCAGAAGAGATTATTGAGAGTTCTGCAGAGCTGGGGAAAGTGACATTTTTGGGGGGACAGTTCCCTAAATCCTTTGTGCTCTAATGGCCTGCAATGGCAGGCAGTGGCAACCTATTTCAGTCCAAGAACCTTCAATTTCAGAGAAGGGGCAAATTCCAGTCACCAGCAGAGCCATAGGAACACAGCAAACTCTTACCTTTGGTAACATAGCTTTCTGTTCTGTTGTGTGTCTCCAAGTCATTTCCTATCCATTGCAACCCTAATGAAAACCTATCATGGCCTTTCCCTGGGAAGATTTGTTTTGAAGCATTTTCCTTTTGCCATCCTCTAAGATTGAAAAACTGTGGCTTGCTCAAGGTCACACAGTAGGCCTCCATGGTTGAATGTAGGGATTTCAACTTCTAAAATGGTGTGAGAAGAAGTGACATGGGAAGCCCCCAAGTGATGATGTCATGGAGAAGGGCATGGCCACCTGGGGAATCCCACATGGGCAACATTGGCTTCCAGGTTCCAAGGTTCCCCTATGCCTAACCTAAGGGTGCCATCTAAGGTAAAGGTAAAGGTTTTCCCTTGACATTAAGTCCAATCGTGTCCGACTCTGGGGGTTGGTACTCATCTCCTTTTTTAAGCCAAAGAGCCGGCATTGTCCATAGGCACCTCAAGGTCATGTGGCCAGCATGACTACATGGAGCTCCATTACCTTCCCACCAGAACAGTACCTATTGATCTACTCACATTTGCATGTTTTCGAACTGCTAGGTTGGCACAAGCTGGGGCTAACAGCGGGTACTCACTCCACTCCCCGGATTCGAACCACCGCAAGTTCAGCTGCTCAGTGCTTTAATACACGGCGCCACCGGAGGCTCCCAAGGGTGCCATCTACACTGTAGAATTAATGCAGTTTGAAACCACTTTAACTGCCATGGCTCAATGCTATGGAATCATGGGAGTTGTCATTTCATAAGCTCTCCTGCCTCTTCTGCCAAAGGGTGCTGGTGCCTCACCAAACTCCAGCTCTCTAGATTCCATGGCAATTAATCATGGCTGTTAAAGTGGTGTTGACATGCATTAAATCCATAGTGTGGATGTATCCTAAATGAATGCTGAGCAGCTGGAAGCCACCATTTCAGTTTTCCACACTTGTCACCTATAATATTGCGGAAAATGAAAGGAGAACATTGTTATTAGTGTTTTTTTTAAATGGAGAGACCAGTAATGATGAGAGTTCAGTGGTAACACGGTATTTTGAGATACTGGGCTTCAGGCAGCTCCCCAAGAGTTTTGTGTACTACAGTAGAGTCTCACTTATCCAAGCCTTGCTTATCCAAGTTTCTGGATTATCCAAGCCATTTTTGTAGTCAATGTTTTCAATATATCGTGATATTTTGGTGCTAAATTCATAAATACAGTAATTACTACATAACATTACTGCATATTGAACTGCTTTTTTATCCATTTGTTGTAAAGCATGTTTTGGTGCTTAATTTGTAAAATCATAACCTAATTTGATGTTTAATAGGCTTTCCCTTAATCCCTCCTTATTATCCAAGATATTCGCTTATCCAAGCTTCTGCCGGCCCGTTTAGCTTGGATAAGTGAGACTCTACTGTAATTCCAATCTTTACTGAGAGAGCAACAGAAGGAAGTTCATTTTCTTCCTTTGTGTATGTGTTTTGTTTGTGCTTTTCTGAAGCAGAATTTGCGTGCCTGCTGCCGGTGCAAGCGCTTCCCAAGTGTGTCACAGCATGTTCTTTCCAGAGTGACAGCTTCCTGCTTGAAGAGGGATCAGGCCTAACAGACTGGAAGGAGATTGCCTGCACCGGAGGCTGCCAGAGTGCCTTGCTCCCACCACGTTCCCTCTTGGTGGGGTTAGGCCACGGGAAGGCTAGTTGCTGGCCGCAGCAAGTCTGTTTGCATGCAGGGGCGGAGGGCGAAGTTGATCATTCCAGGCCGTCGCGAAATAGCTAGTGACAGGGGTGCAGGGACTCAGCCTCCCCCAGGCTTTGATCACAGCAGTCGAGTGCCGTGTCCCTGCCGAAGCAGAAGAGGAAAGAGTTCAGTCACCACATTGAGACCATAACAACTGCATCCAGATGCAATATCTCAAAAGTCAGGAGAGATCCTCGGGGCTCTACAGTTCAACCCCATTCTGGTATCTATAGCAGAGTAGACAGTACTAGATATGAGTTTATGATAAGAAACAGAAGAGAAAATATGCAGGCTGGATAGTATTTCAAAAAGGGTCAAAACTTACTTTTATTATTGCAGGTTGTACGTCTCATGTAAAAGAGTAGATAGACAAAACAAAGTTGCTTAACTTTGGTAGAGTCCCTAATGCTGAGTTTCATGTCTGTGTGAAAGGTGTCTTGAGGCAAAGAACTCTCATTGTGTTCTCAAATAAATGATACTGTAATGTTTTCAATACATCATGATATTTTGGTACTAAATTCGTAAATAGAGTAATTACTACATAGCATTACTGAGCATTACTTTTTCTGTCAAATCTGTTGTATAACATGATGTTTTGGTGCTTAATTTATAAAATCATAACCTAATTTGATGTTTAATAGGGTTCCTTAATCCCTCCTTATTATCCAACATATTTGCTTATCCAACATTCTGCCGACCCGTTTATGTTGGATAAGTGAGACTCTACTGTACTCGAGTATAAGCCTAGTTTTTCAGCCCTTTTTTTAAGACTGAAAAAGCCCCCCTCAGCTTATACTCTGGTGAGGGTCCTGGTTGGCTTATATTTGGGTTGGCTTATACTCGAAAATATATGGTACAGTTATTATTTTTCTCTATTATTATTGGTATTATTACATTTATTATTTTTCTCTATTATTGTTGCTACTATTACATTTATTTTACTCTATTTTATTATTATTAATACATTTATTATTTCACTCTGATCTTATTATTTTTATTGCATTTATTATTTTACTCTTATTATTACTTGTATTATTTTCCTGTATTTATCATTATTATTATTACATGTATTATTATTCTTAAAAGGATACATAAGCACATTTTCATTGGAGAAGATGAGAATAATAATTTGATCAGAGTTGGACAGTCTTATCTTAAATTTGAGCTTGATGTAAATATTCAAAAACATTTAACCTACTGATGCCTCAATTAACGTAATTTTATCAGTATCTATTTTTATTTCTGAAATTTACCACTCTCGGCTTATACTGGAGTCAATGTTTTCCCAGTTTTTTCTTTGTGGCAAAATTAGGTGCCTCTGCTTATATTCGGGTTGGCTTATACTCGAGTATATACAGTAACTAGCTGTGCCCTGCCACGTGTTGCTGTGGCCCATTGGAATTGCACTGAATAGCTCTGGTTTTTGGGGTTTTTTAGGCCCTGTGGAGGTTCATGACATGATATTTTGTGGTTTCAACCTCGAGGCGTGGATGATGGATTGTGTTGTGAAATTTCGAGATTGGGGGGTGTTTTGTTTTGTTGTTTTGCTCAGTGCCAGGATTCCATCACTCTTTTATATATATAGATTAGGCACTAAAGACTTCCAGGGAAAAGAAGGAAGTAACTTCTACATCTAGACAGGGAGCAAAAGCATCTTAAGCTACATTGATCTAAGAAACAGAGGTGCAAAGAGAACGGCAGCAAGGTTCCTTCTGTCCCCAGTTGCTCTATATACAAGTGTTGATGTTTCTTCACTTCTGGTAGATCTTTGTCAAAAGGTCAGATAGTACAGAGGCTCAGGAACAGGTTTTTATCTGTTTTCTTTGAAGCAGTTTTGCAGAAACCTTGCCTCTTCTCTACTTCCTTCATTCCCCATGGCTTCTCCCTTTAACCAGACAGGTTTGGAGTGGTATTCCACTGCCTTTGTGGGCGTAGTGTTTGTTGCTTGTCAAAAGTACATTTATCCCTCATACTGAGGCTGTGAGGGAACGTGTCGCGTGGGATTACATTTGAGAGAAGCAATGACTAGGCCCGTGGCCAAATGCATTACGAATGTGATTTCATGTATCTTAGTAATGAGAGCAGCCTTCGAGATTGGGTGGCCGGGTGCAGAGGATGGGATAAGGACGGGAACAAGGCACATGCTGGGAAGGACTCCCATTTCCTGCATGTGAGCAGCTGTGGGGAAATGACTATGAGGTTTTTTTTTTTAAAGGACTGGTATAAAAATCTGTCCAACAGTGTGGATGTTGGAAACAGACTCCATGTCTGAATAATTCATTAAACTCATAGATGACAAATGGCTTGAATCCTGGTTTGATCTTTTAGTCACACAGGAATGGCTTACCTCATGTTTCTCATTCATTTGCAGTTATCAAAAATATTTTTCAAATCAAAATTGAAATGGAAGGATGGTAGGAGGTTCTGGGGCCCTAAAAAAAACAACAACAGATGTTGAGATGGTGCTGTTGAGGTCTGATCTGAGGAGGAGGAGCGGGGACCCTTTGATGGGGCCTTGAGCTCCTGAATTGCAGCCCACTACTTCTGTAGTGCCTCAGGAAGAAAGTCGTTCTTCCCTAGATGATGGGAATTGCCCATCAGACAGATCTGCTCTTAGTAAGAATGTTTCACATGAATCTCTGCCAGAGACTTTCCCTGACCCTGAGAAGGAAGTGGAAGACACCTGGTTGTTGCCTATAACTCAGCAGCTTCAATTATGACAAGATAGTGCCAAGCAGAGGCAATTATGGTTTTCTCAGTGTTTGAAAAATAAACAGAGGGGTTCCAGGTGTCACACAGTTAGTGTCTCCATGGGAAAAAAATAGATTTTTTACCAATCTTCTTTTGGTGGCTCAGTGTGAGTGCAACTTTGTAATTTCAGGAGAAAGTCACCTTTTCCTTGAGCTTTATGGTGGGAGATTTTTGCCTTGGTTTCATGTCATGTTTTTCTGTTTGTGATCGGTGAATCTTGTTTGGATAGTTCTTTATTTACTTTGTTGGGGACCCTGGCTTTATTCTCAGTGCTGGACTTAGTTTATTGCTGCATCAAATAATATTCTGACAGTGGGATATATTTTGGAGTGACTTTTGACTTCTGTACTTTGAAGGTACTTTCGTTTTGACTTGTTACATAGACCTTGGAATTACTTTTGTATTTTACCTTGGAATGTATTTTTAAAATAGCTTTTTCTATAGAACACTAATTTTTTAATCAGTGGATTGAATACATTTTGGCCAGGCTATATTTGGGTTTATTGGCTCTTCATTTTTGGTGAAAAGGTGTCACACAGGTACCTGGACTGCAGTAGCTGCAGCTTATAGGCCACACTTTCCCCACTTTGTGGCAGAGGAACCCAACAGTCTGCTTTGGTATGAGCAGAGCTGGAGGATATTATTCTTGTGGACCAGAACTTTATCAGTCAGTCTGATACATGAGGAATGAGCAATAACAATATGGCAAGTGCTCCTCCAAAGGAAAAGGATTGACTTGTTTTATTCCACTGTGCTTCTTCAAGAACCTTTCTTAGTATCAAAATGCTAAGGACTGGGAGTATGTCTTCATATGTGTGGTGCTCTGAACGTTGTTAGTGTTCAGATACAGCTGGCTTGGCTTGTACGGAGTGTGAACGTCTCTCAAGACTGAGGATGGGGCTAATGAATTACCGCTGCTTATTATGGATGGGATGTCTCATGTCAGCTGGTGCCCTGTAAGTGCAGAGATCAGTGCCAGCAGACTCCTCCTGACAAATGTCCCTGTCTAGAGCAGGGCTCGGTGGGCCAAGGGCAGCTGCTGCTTTGGGTGAATTAAAGAGGCCTTGAGACCCTTTGGGAAGGATTTTCACACATCCCAATGCTGTCCCACTCCTGCCTGGTGAGGACACTTCTCAATGGCTGCTCTAGGGCTGTGGAATTCCCTTCCTCAGAAAGCTAAGCTCAGCCCTCCTCTGCTCGCCTTTACCTTCACATAAAAGAGCCTTTTATTCAAACTGGCATTTGGAAGCATTTTGTGTGTAGTTTTGTTTCTAATGGTGTGTGGAGAGGAGAGAATTTCAGGTAGAATTGCTTTTCACTCAAGCAGTAAAAAGGTGAAGGTTTTCCCCTGACATTAAGTCCAGTCATGTCCGACTCTGGGGGTTGGTGCTCATCTCCATCTCTAAGCCAAAGAGCCGGCTTTGTCCGTAGACACCTCCAAGGTCATGTGGCCAGTGGCATGACTGAATGGAGCGCTGTTACTTCCCACTGGAGCTGTACCTATTAATCTACTCACATTTGCATGTTTTGAACTGTTAAGATTGGCAGAAGCTGGGGCTAATAGTGGGAGTATATTACCTGCTTTTTTCATGTCAGGAGCAACCGGAGTTGCTTCTGGAGTGAGAGAATTGGCTGTCTGCAAGGACGTTGCCCAGGGGACGCCCGGATGTTTTGATGTTTTACCATCCTTGTGGGAGGCTTCTCTCATGTCCCCGCATGGAGCTGGAGCTGATAGAGGGAGCTCATCTGCACTCTCCCCGGGTGAGATTCAAACATGGTAGCCTTCAGGTCAGCAACCCAACCTTCAAGTCACAAGGATTTTATTCCCTAGGCTACTGGAGGCTCCTGCTGAAATTCCCTCTTTTACACCATTAAAGAGACCAGAGCCATGCTCCTATTTTCACCAGCCAACACAAATGACCAGGTAATGGCGGTGAATCATATTTTATTGCCTTGCTCCCTCCCACCAAGTCCAAGAGTGAGCCTAGCTTTTGAAACCTCATACCTGTACCTTCAGGTGACCTGATAAGATCGATCTGTGAGTCTGCAGACACTCCCTCTGAATTACTTCTCAGGAACTGCAACATGCAGGTGAGATGGTTTGCAGATCAAATCTGTCCTCCTTCCCTCTGATGGCTTAAAGATCAAATCCTCCTTTCCTCTGATGGCTTAAAGAACAAGCCCGTCCTCCTTTCCTCTGATGTTACACTAGCTTCCCTGATGAAGAGATGTTGAGTATCTGCAGAGCTTGCACATAATCTGGTGCCTTCATAAAAACATGACCACAAACTGAGTGGGTAGAAGGAAGTGGGGAGTGAAAGGTGCTTGCAGAGAGAGAAAAGGCAGAAAAGGGATGCTGTTTTGACCTAGAGCTTCAGGTTCGCAGAACTTTCCTTGCACTCGACATCCTGGTACTCACTTTGACCTTGCTAACTGGCGGTTGAACCCTTGGTGCTGTGGGAAGTCTTCCCTATTTGCAGGATGCTCTGCTGTTTAGCTGTGTCTGCTCTTGGCCCCTGTTAAACTGCCTGTCTTCTAAGGGCTCTCCATTAGCTCATTTCTGTCTTTCACAATGGCAGACAACTGTTTCTCTGGGTTGTTGTATGTCTTTCGGGCTGTGTGGCTATGTTCCAGAAGTATTCTCTCCTGTCGTTTCACCCACATCTATGGCAGGCATCCTCAGAGGTTATGAGGTATGGATAAACTAAGTAAGGAAAGGAAAGAATATCTGTGGAGAGTCCAGGGTGTGGCAAGAGTCCTTTGTCACTGGGAAGCCAGCATTAATGTTTCAGTTAATCACCCTAATTAGCATTGGAAAGGTTTTGTCTCTTGCCTGGGGGCATCCTTTGTTCAGTCATTAGCTGTCCTCTGCCCTCAGAGTGTTGGTTCCCATCTACTGTTTTGATTTTAGAGTTTTTTAATACTGGTAGCCAGATTTTGTTCATTTTCATGGTTTTTTCCTTTCTGTTGAAGTTGTCCACATGCTTGTGGACTTCAATGGCTTCTCTGTGTAGTCTGACATGATAGTTGTCAGAGTGGTCAAGCATTTCTGTGTTCTCAAATAATATCCTGTGTCCAGTCTGGTTCATCAAGTGCTCTGCTATGGCTGATTTCTCTGGTTGAATTAGACTGCAGTGCCTTTCATGTTCTTTGACTCTTGTTTGGGCACTGCGTTTGATGGTCCCTATGTAGACTTGTCCACAGCTGCATGGTATCCGGTGAACTCCTGCAGATATATATTCTTTCCTTTCCTTACTTAGTTTATCCATACCTCACAACCTCTGAGGATGCCTGCCATAGATGTGGGCAAAACGTCAGGAGAGAATACTTCTGGAACATGGCCACACAGCCCAAAAGACATACAACAACCCTGTGATCCCGGCTGTGGAATCCTTCGACAACACAACTGTTTCTCTCTTTTATCTGAGTCTTGCTCTCCTCCTGTTTGCTTTTCTCATTGTCACTTTTGACAGCTGCAAAGGTTAGCTTCCACCATAGATTCCTTCCACGGCTTCCCTGGATGTCTTTTCTTTCCTTCCCACCGAGTGCTTCACAGCTCCCCATGTCATAGCAACACGGAGGAGTTTTTGGAAATGCCTGGTTCCTCAAGCAGGAAAATTGAATGTGACAGCAACACAGTATCTGGAGGGAGATCTTGTTGCCTACAGCTGATTTACATTGCAAATAACCTTTCAAAATAAGCACTCTTGAGACTCCCTCTCCCCACACTCCTGAAACCCTTCTTTCCTTTTCTTTTTTGCAACAGGGAAACTGGATTCAAAGATCCATCAGGGAGCGAAGAAGGGGTTAATGAGGCAGAAGGTCTCCATGTGAGCTGCAGGCCACGAACCACACACCAGCGCCCCAAACAGCAGAAGGAATGGCTCCCAACCCGGCACCTGAGACTTCAGGAACATCAGAAGTGCTGCAGGTGCCACAGAGAGAACAGACAGCCATGATGAAGATGCACAAAGGAGAACTTGTTTTCTATCACCAAGAAAAATAAATACATGCTGAGTCTGTGACCAAAGGATGTTGTATGTAAGGGGTCTTCAACCAAAGGGAAACTATGGGCTAACATTTCTTCCCTCTTGACTAGTTTTAGGTCAAGCCTAGGGGTGTTTTTGAAGTGACCACGTGGAACAGGCTCTGGAAGGAGATTTGTGTCAAATCTCTGCATTTAAAGCCAAACATCACTTAACTCTCTTTCTGCCTGGCCTTGTTCTTTGCTGGCTGGTGGCTCTTGAGAAGTCATCCTACAGCATTGGGATAGATAGGTCCTTGCAGCATCTGGTTTGGAAGAAGATGTGTCTTAAGTACCTGAAACATTGGCCAGAAGTCATTATCTGACCTTTTATACTCAGGGCTGAGAGCCCAATCTGTTTCTCGTCCTTTGGTTGTTTCCAAGCAAGTGGCTGAGAATTGTAGTTGACATGTAATCTTATATCATTTTTGTTTTGTATTGTAAAGTAAAGGTTTTCCCCTGACATTAAGTCCAGTCGTGTCCGACTCTTGGGGTTGGTGCTCATCTCCATTTCTAAGCTGAAGAGCCGGCGTTGTCCGTTGACACCTCCAAGGTCTTGTAGCCGGCATGACTGCATGGAGCGCCGTTACCTTCCCACCAGAGCAGTACCTATTGATCTACTCACATTTGCATGTTTTTGAACTGCTAGGTTGGCAGAAGCTAGGGCTAACAGCGGGTGCTCACTCCGCTCCCCGGATTCAAACCTGCAACCTTTCGGTCCACAAGTTCAGCAGCTCAGCACTTTAACACACCATGCCACAGGGGCTCCTTGTATTGTAAACATGTGTGCATGTATAGCACACCAGGTGGCTGGTCTTTTTTTGTTTGGGATCCATGAATCCATTTGAGAGGGACAGATTTCAGTAAAATTCTCAGCATGTTTTAGTGTTGGGTAAGCAGATTCCCTTGCAGTGGGTATAGTTCATGTATTTTCTTTAGCAAATAATAGTGTGAACACATGATGCTTCCTTGACATCTCAACCACTCCTTCACGAAACAGCACAGGCATCTATTTGACAGGCAGCCCTAGCAGTTCTTGTCAGGCTAGCTCACAAATGGCTGGCAGGCCTCTTTGGAAATTGCCTTTTCCTTGAGCAGTGCATTCCCTTGAAAAGGCCAGGATTGCAACATGCTGTAACCACCGCTTCTCTTTTGGGAAGTTCCTGGGGAAACAGTTCCTCAACGGCTTTTCTAGAACCCTGGGGAAGAAAGTCCCAAGAACAGAGACTGGCAGCAAGGTTGGCATCTTTAGGCACCTGCTGAATCTTGTATCCAGGCAGAGCTCCATTGTCCCAGTGCTGACACTGGGATTTTCTTGCCAAAATGTCTTTAGTGGTGATCATTTATTTGCATTTAAAATGCAGTATGGAAATGTAAGCAGCATTCTTCTCCCTTTGCATGTGTCTGGATAGAGATTAGGAGAAAGTAAACAATATTGGCAAAGGGGAAGTATATCCACACTGCTATACCTTTTCCTAATGAAGTGTGCAAGGTTGTCCTTTCTCTTAGGAAACCTGTGGGTCCCCAGGTGTTTTTGCCTACAACTCCCAGAAATCCCAGCCGGTTTACCGAGTTGAAGGCCAAAACATCTGGGGACCCACAGGTTGAGAACCACTGCCTTAGAGGCCAGCATAGTGATCTTGCTTATGTGTGTTATATTTTGTCCATGTGTACACCTGCTCATGTGTCCTGACTTCCTGCTCAGCAACTTTCCAGATTGCTATTGGCAGAGCCAACATCTGCTGTGCAGGAGTGCTATTAAACATCATTCCTGTCCTGTATTGATCTAGAAATTGTGCAGCCTACGAAAACCCTTTGTTTAACACTCAGGGCCTCTCAAATTGAGAAATGCTCTTTTGTGGGAGTGATTCTCCATTCTCTCCCAATCATGTTTTGGCCTAAAATGTCATTCTTTTAATAAGTTGATTTTTTGGTTTCAATAAGAAAAATTATTGCCCTCTTTATTTCTAGTCTTGCCTCCTCCGTAGTATTTCCTCCAGGAAGATACATTTCAGAACTGGACTTTTTTACTTCTGCATTTTTACATGTCTTATTTAAACTTTGTTAATAATCTTCCAAAGTCGTACAGTAGAGTCTCACTTATCCAAGCCTCGCTTATCCAAGTTTCTGGATTATCCAAGCCACTTTTGTAGTCAATGTTTTCAATATATTGTGATATTTTGGTGCTAAATTCGTAAATACAGTAATTACAACCTAACATTACTGCGTATTGATCTACTTTTTCTGTCAAGTTTGTTGTATAACATGATGTTTTGGTGCTTAATTTGTAAAATCATAACCTTATTTGTTGTTTAATAGGCTTTTCCTTAATCCCTCCTTATTATCCAAGATATTTGCTTATCCAAGGTTCTGCCGGCCCGTTTAGCTTGGATAAGTGAGACTCTACTGTACTTTCATCCTCAGAAGTAGGACCACGTGGTTCTCAATACAGTAGAGTCTCACTTATCCAACGTAAACGGGCCAGCAGAATGTTGGATAAGTGAATATATTGGATAATAAGGAGAGATTAAGGAAAAACCTATTAAACATCAAATTAGGTTATGATTTTACAAATTAAGCACCAAAACATCATGTTATACAACAATTTTGATGGTAAAAGTAGTTCAATGCGCAGTAATGCTATGTAGTAACTACTGTATTTACGAATTTAGCACCAAAATATCACGATGCATTGAAAACATTGACTACAAAAATGCGTTGGATAATCCAGAACATTGGATAAGCGAGTGTTGGATAAGTGAGACTCTGCTGTATATTATTCTGCTCCTGTTACCCCCCCCCCCCAGCCAGTATGGCCAGTGATCAAGGATGATGGGAGTTACACATGTTGGGTCCTCTAGTGTTGCACTATCAGACTATTCTTTGCCTTTATATATGTGTACGCTTTCTTTTCTCCTACATTTGGCCTTTAGGTGCCACAGCATGCAATGTAAACCTTAAGCCTTTATCTCCTGAGCAGGTGTGGGCTGGAGCCACAAGCGCCTGGGAATCTCCAGAGAGCAGGTGTGCACTGCTGTTGCAAGCAGAAATGCGCAGAGCTGTGCGCCAAAGTTGGCTGAGTGCCTTAGTGGGAAGATGCTGCTGCCAGAAGCTCTGCCTTTCAGAGGGAATGGGAAAACTGCTGAGAACACAGAAGGCAAACATGATCGTGCAGCCTCCTGGAACAACAAGAGGAGACAGCCATCCTTCCATCCAGGTCTAGATCAGCGTAGGCTTTGTGCAACCTTCCAAATATTGGAATGCATCTCCAATTAACAATTGGGAAGGTAGCGTAGCCATATCCAATCTATGTAGAGTGGAACTCCAACATTTTTTCTACTGTTGGCTCTGTTATATAGGGCTGCTGGGAATTATCATTCAATAACAACTGGAGGGATATATTTTCTCCACCTTCATGTGTATGTAGTATGTAGACACCTTTTCTTTTTTTTGGCATTTCTTGGCAATTTTAATGCTGTTTGAGTATATTAATGTGTACAGTAGAGTCTCCCTTATCCAACATAAACGGGCCAGCAGAACGTTGGATAAGTGAATATGTTGGATAATAAGGAGAGATTAAGGAGAAGCCTATTAAACACCAAATTTGGTTATGATTTTACAAATTAAGCACCAAAACATCATGTTATACAACAAATTTGACAGAAAAAGTAGTTCAATATGCAGTAACGCTACGTAGTAATTACTGTATTTACGAATTTAGCACTAAAATATCATGATGTATTGAAAACATTGACTACAAAAATGCGTTGGATAGTCCAGAACGTTGGATAAGCGAATGTTGGATAAGTGAGACTCTACTGTATCTGTCTGTCTCAAGGTGGACTACCTTTCTGGTATCCTTTGGGACAGCAAATCTAGGCCGGTTATGGTTATTATATGGTTGTACTACAACTCTCAGGAGCCCCGGTGGCGAAGTGCATTAAAGCGCTGAGCTGCTGAACTTGCAGACCGAAAGGTGCCAGGTTCAAATCCTGGGAGCGGCTTGAGCGCCCGCTGTTAGCTCCAGCTCCTGCCAACCTAGCAGTTTGAAAACATGCCAATGTGAGTAGATCAATAGGTACCGTTCCAGCGGGAAGGTAACGGCGCTCCATGCAGTCATGCCGGCCACATGACCTTGGAGGTGTCTACAGACAATGCCGGCTCTTCGGCTTAGAAATGGAGATGAGCACCAACTCCCAGAGTCAGACATGACTGGACTTAACGTCAGGGGAAACCTTTACCTTTTACTACAATTCTCAGGTTTATTCAGCACTCCCTACTCTGGCTAAGGCTGTTGTGGGTTTCAGGTTAGCAACACTTGGAAGCTTACACAATTCCCATCCTTGATCTATGTTAAAAAAAAAGCCCATATTAGGTTCACAATCTTGGCAGCTCGTTCCATTTCAAATGACCAAGACAGGACGAATCACAAATGAGGTGCCAGAAGGAGAAAACGTTTTCAAGGGAAGACAATTTGCTTGGATTCCCCAGCATTCAAATTACAACATGAAACTCCCACCAACAGGTGGTGGGTATATTTTTAATGCTTGTTTCAAAACGAGACAAAAAGCTGCAAAAATAGCAGTTGATTCACTGGGTTAACTTCCTCTCTTTCCCCCCAAAATGGGCACTTTGGGACCAGGGCAGTCTGCATTCCCAGAAATGGAAAATAGATTTACTAGAATGATAAATGGATAATGCCCCGTGGGCAAAATAGATTCTTACGCAAAGTATTTTTACAGCTGGGAAATAACGTAAAGGCATCGCTTCCTATCTTTGCACAGAAAGGGACTGTGCACAAGACACAAAGGCTTGCTGATTTGTCTGATCAACATCAGAAGAATCAACAGGGTCCTAAAATATATAGAAAGAGAATATTGTTTTATTAGGTAATTTGTTATTCTTGGCTTACTATGTTGTATAAGCATTTTTAAAATGTTTCTTATGGGGTAAAAGTATGGTGCCTTGTATAAATTCCCCAACTTCTGAATGGTTTGGTTGAATATATCTGGACAAATTTAGAGAAGCAATTCCATACCGAAAGAGTCATGATGGCTGTTGCCTTATCACTATTTATTTATTTACAGTATTTATATTCCGCCCTTCTCACCCTGAAGGGGATTCAGGGCGGATCACATTACACATATAGGCAAACATTCAATGCCCATAAACACATCGAACTGAGACAGAGACAGACGCAGAGGCAATTTAACCTTCTCCTGAGGGGATGTTCGATTCTGGCCACCGGGGGGAGCAGCTGCTTCATCATCCACTCTGACGGCACTTCCTCACTTCCTCATTCCAACGTTGTAAATTAGTTAAACTTGCCTCCCCACTTTTATAAGTGGTACCTTATTTCCTACTTGATAGATGCAACTATCTTTCGGGTTGCTAGGTCAGCAACAAGCAGGGGCTATATTTTATTTTTAATTGACGGGTGCTCACCCTGCTACGGGCTGGCCTCGAACTCATGACCTCATGGTCAGAGTGATTTATTGCAGCAGCTGTTTACCAGCCTGTGCCACAGCCCGGTGTTGTCTGTTACCTTTCATGTACCAAAAAAGGATTAGATCCCAATATTTGCTTGTTTATTTCATACTGGTTTATTCCAAAAAGTATCAATTCCTTATACTGGCTAGCCCACACTGACAATGCAAATTGACCTTTATTAAACCAGTCTCTAAATGATGGAGATACTATAGAGAACTATTCTAGGGTGTGTAGAAGTCATTTATTTCTTGCAGGATCCACTAGTAACAATTTATTTATTTATTTACAGTATTTATATTCCGCCCTTCTCACCCCGAAGGGGACTCAGGGCGGATTACAATGAATACATATATGGCAAACATTCAATGACAACAGACAAACAACATTCAGTTTTAGACAGACACAGAGGCATTTTTAACATCTTTCCAGCTTCACGGTTCCGGCCACAGGGGGAGCTGTTGCTTCACCGTCCATTGGTGGCTGTTCTTCCTCTTCTTTTCCTCGTGAGCAGTTTTATGGTGTTGTAGATTAGTTAAATTAGCCTCCCGCATAAAGCGTACCTTAAATTTTCCCTACTTGACAGATGCAACTGTCTTTCGGGGCTGCTAGGTCAACAGCAAGCCGGGACTATTTTTTTTTTTTTTATGGTCGGAGGCTTAACCCAACCCGGGCTTCGAACTCATGACCTCTCGGTCAGTAGTGATTTATAGCAGCTGGTTACTAGCCAGCTGCGCCACAGCCCGGCTAGTAACAATGGCTGTATGTATAAGAAACAGTGGAAACTCACTAAGTAATCTTGGGTGGATCACATTCCCTTACTCCTTGAGGAAGGCAACAGGAAGTGCCTTCTGAAACATTCTTGCTCAGTAAACCTATGATAGGGTTGCCATCAACTGGAATCACATTGAAGACCGATAACAAACCTTGGCTACTGGCCAATGCTTTTCACTCATGCAGGTTGCTTTGTTGACTTGATTTATGTTGCTTAACAGTATGCAAGATGCCAGAGAATCAGCTTCGTTTGGAACTTTGGATTATTGCGAAGGCACATTTTTTCCTGCCTCTACTATTTTTCTATTCTTCTATTGACGCTCACGGGGAGCCAGGTCCATTGAGCTTAGTGGGAATTGCTTCTGAATTTATTCATAGGAGTTTGCTCTTACGTCTCCAAAGAAAAGAGTCAGAATGTTTATATTGTGTCGCTCGGCGCTTTGACCTCCAGAATGGCTTGGAACTGTCCAGCGTGGACCCAGTGAGGCTTTGGCCAAGAGAGCCTATTTGGTGGAATCAGGCTCTGCCCTGAATAGCTCCCCCAACAGCTGTGAAAGCGGATAATGTGCTGCCAGCTGAAGGAAAGCCAAGCTGGGACTAATTTACAGAAGTCTGATGAAGTTCTTGAAAGGCAATAAATCTCCCCTGGCTACAAAGATGCATGCTGCGGAGGGTCAGGCCCGCCCGGTTCCCCTTACGAGAGTAAGCAGTTTTATTTATTGCAGAACTGGACAGAACAATCTAATCAGCAATCAGTCTTGTAAATCATGCCACCGTCGGGAGATGGCAGGATCTCGGCACCCAGAGCTGAGTAAGGAAAGCAGATATTTCATCCGCAGTCCCCTTCCTTCACCTATCCTCCCTTGCAGTGCCTGGCTGACTTTCAGGTGTGTATGCGGAAGACAGAGACAGAAGTCAGGATGGGAAACGTCCAGCTTTAAAAATACTCTCATCATTCAGTGTCATTTGCCATGCGGTGGAAGGTACAGATCAAAATAACATCACTGTCACTATCTGTCGATTCTGCCATTTATTCATTCATCTAAGCCAGGCATGGGCAAACTTCGGCCCTCCAGGTGTTTTGGACTTCAACTCCCACCATTCCTTATTTATTTATTTACAGTATTTATATTCCGCCCTTCTCACCCCGAAGGGGACTCACATTGTACACATATAAGGCAAACATTCAATGCCATATAACATGGAACAGAGACAGACGCAGAGGTAACTTAAATCTTCTCCAGCTTCCTGAGGCTATTCTTGATTCCGGCCACAGGGGGAGCAGCTGCTTCGTCATCCACTGCGATGCCAACTTCCTCATTCCAACGGCAGCTGGGTGATTTTTATGGTATCGTAAATTAGCCTCCCCACATACAAGTGGTACCTAAATTTCCTACTTGATAGATGCAACTTTCTTTCAGGTTGCTTAGGTCAACAACGAGCAGGGGCTATTTTTTATTTTAATTGTCGGGTGCTCACCCTGACACGGGCTGGCCTCGAACTCATAACCTCTTGGTCAGAGTGATTTATTGCAGCTGGCTGCTAACCTGCTAACCAACCTGCGCCACAGCCCAGCCCCTAACAGCCTCAGGTCCCTTCCTTTTCCCCCTCAGCCGCTTAAGCTGCTTAAGGTCATATGGCCGGCATGACTGCATGGAGCGCCATAACTTTCCCGCCAGAGCAATAACTATTGATCTACTCACATTTGCATGTTTTCGAACTGCTAGGTTGACAGAAGCTGGGGCTAACAGCAGAAGCTCACCCCCGCTCCCCAGATCTGAACCACTGATCTTCCAGTCAGCAAGTTCGGTTTATTTGGACCTATAGCTAATTTGTATGTCAGTCTGTCCATGCTCATTTCTATCATCTTTGTCAGTCATTCCTTAGTGGAAGGTATTTCATTTGTCCTCCAATGTCTTGTGTAATAATAATAACTTAGAATAACTTTATTTTTATATCCCACCCCATCTCCACGAAGGGACTCGGGATGGCTCACAACAGGGACAAGCCCAAAACAACGACACAACATATTTGACAAAACTTAAAACAGACAATTCTTGCCGCGATTGTCAAATAATTGAACAAGATATCTTTGTTTCTAACTTTATATCAATGATGCATACAACAAAATATTCTGGTTTCAACTGTAAACTTATTTGTCTTATAAACTGTTGTCTCTCTGGCACTTATTTGCACACCCAAAGACTACTGAATCCAGTAGCTCCTCCAGACTGCATATTTGGCTATCGGGCATATCTTTTTGTTAACTGGAAGGACTTTTTTTCCACTTAGCAAATTAAGGATGGTCTTTATGAGTAACATACTTTGAGGGCAGAATTGGTGGTAATTATGGCTATTACAATGATTCAAAAACATGTCAACGGTTACCAGTTTTATAAGGCTATTCCTATCCCGTTGATCAACATTCTTTCAGTATCGTGGCAATATCTCTGCATGCTGGTACAGGACCTTTCGGGTTGGTGTTAGAATACCTTTAAAAATCCGAGTGAGTGATTAATATAATCACATGGGCTTTTTAATGCATTAAATGTTTATGAATATAGAATCATAGAGCTGGAAGAGACCTGGTGGGCTATCCAGTCCAACCCCCTGCCACAAAGCAGGAAAACCACCTTCAAAGCACTCCAGACAGATGGTCATCCGGCCTCTGTTTCAAAGCCTCCACCACAGTCCAGGGCAGAGAGTTCCACCGTTGAACAGCTCCCACAGTGAGGAAGTTTTTCCTAATGTTCAGGTGGAGATGCCATTTGTATCATATATACGATGTATACGGTTAGCCCTCCACATTTGTCAATATCAAGGACACGGGACCCTCATGAAGCTGGGGAAAAATGGGAATTAAAATTATTTCTCCTATGTCCTTCAACACATCTCTATGGTCAACTTATCTGGAAACTGGCCAATAGAATTGCACTCTATTGCCTTTGTGCATTCTTAATGTATTGAGTACCAGAGATGCATCTGCACAGAAGAATGAATTATTATTATTATTATTATTATTATTATTATTATTATTATTATTCAAAGCAGATAATGTGGATTTTTCTGCTTTGATAACCTAGAGTATCTAGCAGTGTAGCAGGGGCCATACGGCATCATCATCATCATCATTATTATTATTATTATCATTCAAAGCAGATAATGTGGATTTTTCCGCTTTGATAACCTAGAGTATCTAGCAGTGTAGCAGGGGCCATACGGCATTATTATTATTTTATTGTATGACACAGCAAACAAGATAGATATGCTGGATTTCGTTTCACAAAATCACAAGTCGAACACTTCCCAAGTGTCTAGGACTGTGATGTGTTTTCGGATGATGCATGCAGATCCCAGTAAGGTGGCCTTTTGCAGTTGACAGATCATAATTTTGTCAATGTCTATTGTTTCCAAATGCCAGCTGAGATCTTTTGGCATGGCACCCAGTCTGCCCATCACCACCGGGACCATTATTATCATTATTCAAAGCAGATAATGTGGATTTTTCTGCTTTGATAACCTGGAGTACCTGGCAGTGTAGCAGGGGCTCTTCCACACAGCCATATAACTCAGAATATCAAGGCAGGTAATCCACACTATCTGCTTTGAACTGGGTTATCTGAGCCCACACTACCATATAATCCAGTTCACTGTGGAAGGGGCCATAGAGGGCAGTGTAGATCCAGTCTCAGTACTCCACTCCTGGTTTTCTTTCAAGGGAGAAAGAGAGTCCTCCTGCCCAGGTTTTCCCTTTCCCCTGCCCTTCCAAAATCCGCTTTCCGGGTTTTCCTTCCAGCCGCAGATCCGGGCTCTTGGCTCCACGCTCCCTGCTTGCCTTCTTTTCGGGGGCTGCGCGCGCGCGCTCGAGAGAGAGGGAGAGGGAGCGCGAGCCGAGGCGCGGGGGCGCGCACAAACCCCTTCTCCTCGCGCCTCCTTCTCCTCAGGCGGCGGTGTCGGCAGCAGCGGCGGTCATGGGGCCTTAAGGCGGCGGCGACGTTGGCGGCTCCATGGAGGCTCCATGGAGGCCGGAACCTGAGGGTGAGTCTGAGGGGAATGGCGACGGGCGGGGCGTCGTCGTCGTCGAAGCGTGAGGCGGCGGAGGGCGCGCTGGGACCGGCCTCTCTCTCTCTCTGTGTATCTCTCTGTCTGCCTCTCCTTCCCTCATGGCGGCCGAGAAGCACGCTAGGCCCAGGCCTGCCTTCTCTGTGCCTCTCGCCAGGCCGCAGGAGCGGGGTTGGAGGGAGGGAAGGAAGGGGGGCTCAGAATAAATATCCCTGCAAAAGGGGAGGAAGAGGAGGAGGAGGAAGTAGTATGGCCCTTGCGGTCTCTTCCAACCCTCTGGTTCTATAATTCTGTCACAGGAAAAGGAGGATAAAGGTGAGGAAGGAGGAGGCCAGAAGGAAGACTATGGGCCCTTCCACACTGCCCCTTTACCCCAGCACCTCATCCCAGATTAGCTGTTTATCCCAGGTTATCTGGCAGCAGGGACTCAGGGCCCTTTC
Source organism: Anolis carolinensis (assembly GCF_035594765.1). Lineage (NCBI taxonomy): Eukaryota > Metazoa > Chordata > Lepidosauria > Squamata > Anolidae > Anolis > Anolis carolinensis. The sequence goes on along the minus strand of NW_026943822.1, from coordinate 18,793,793 downwards.
ACATAGCCATATCACCCAGAAAATCTCACAATACAGTATCTGTTTTGAACTGGGTTATCTGAGACTCCTTCCACACAGCTGAATAAAACCCCACATTATATCTGCTTTGAACTGGGATATATGGCATTGTGGACCCAGATAACCCAGGGCCCTTTCACACAGCCATATAACCCAGAATGTCAAGGCAGAAAAATCCCACAATATCTGCTTTGAACTGGATTATCTGAGACCCCTTCCACACAACTGAATAAAACCCCACATTATCTTCTTTGAACTGGGATATATGGCATTGTGGACTCAGATAACCCAGGGCCCTTCCACACAGCCATATGGCTAGAATATCAAGGCAGAAAATCCCACAATATCTGAACTGGGTTATCTATGAGTCCACACTGCCATACATCCCAGTCCAAAGCAGATAATGTGGGATTTTATTTAGCAGTGAGGAAGGGGCCTGGGATAACCCCGTTCAAAGCAGATATTGTAGGATTTTCTGCCTTGACATTCTGGGGTCCCTCCCACACAGCTGAATAAAATCCCACGTTATTTCCTTTGAACTGGGATATATGGCAATGTGGACTCTGATAACCCAGGACCCTTTCACACAGCCATATAATCTAGAATATCAAGGCCGAAAAATCCCACAATATCTGAATCCACACCGCCATACATTCCAGTTCAATGCAGATAATGTGAGATTTTATTTAGCTGTTTGGAAGGGGCCCCAGTTCAAAGCAGATATTGTGGGATTTTCTGCCTTGATATTCTAGCTATATGGCTGTGTGGAAGGGCCCTAGGTTATCTGAGTCCACAATGCCATACATCCCAGTTCAAAGCAAATAATGTGGGATTTTATTCAACTGTGTGGAAGGACCCCCAGAATGTCAAAGCAGAAAATCCCAAATATCTGCTTTGAATTGGGATATATGGCATTGTGGACACAGATAACCCAGGGCCCTTCCACACAGCCATATAGCCCAGAATATCAAGGCAGAAAATCCCACAATATCTACTTTGAACTGGGTTATCTGAGTCTACACTGCCATATACGGTATCCCAATTCAAAGCAGAAAATGTGGGATTTTATTCAACTGAAAGGGGCTACTGATTAAACAGATATAGACTGAGGCTGGTCTAGATGTGAAAGCATATGCAGTGACAATCTAGAGTGTGGTAGGTTCCTTTCTATTGCGCAAGGAGCCTTTGATGTGCAGAGAGCATGGACAGGGTCACCACCGGGATGTCATTTGAGGCTGCAAGGCTTTTGCCAGGGAGTGTGTGGGTTTCTGTGATTGGGTACATTTGACACTGTGATTGTTACTCGTTGCTTGGGGGCATTTTAGAAATCAGAGCAATCTCTGCTGTTTCCTTAGAACTGTGAGACATCCAGTCCACTGCTCCCTCACATTAATTTATGTAAGCCTTAGTATATATATCCATTTAATTCTTGTGCATCTATGGAAGACTTCTTGGAGCTATTGTTATTGTTGGTTTATTAAAGCACTTCATATCATAACCAGTTGGGTGCAAACCAACCATAACCTAGTCTCACCCATTTTCTAGGTGAATGCTGTGAGGTTGCTATCATGTGGGAACTGGCAACTGATGATCCTAGGCATGAACGTATTGTTGACAATATTCTGGTGGTCTGATGTAACACAAAAGCTCTCTTTTTTGTTTCATCAGTCACAACATGTATTTAAACAAAGCATTGTTTGATGGTATCAGGTAGGGATAGTAAATGTTTCTCCTGACGTTAAGTCCAGTCATGTCTGACTCTGGGGGTTGGTGTTCATCTCCATGTCTAAGATGAAGAGCCGTCATTGTCCGTAGACACCTCCAAGGTCATGTGGCTGGCATGACTGCATGGAGCACCGTTACCTTCCGGCCGGAGCGGTACCTATTGATCTACTCACATTGGCATGTTTTCGAACTGCTAGGTTGGCAGGAGCTGGAGCTAACAGCGGCTGCTCCTGGGGTTTTGAACCGGGGACCTTTCGGTCTGTAAGTTCAGCAGCTCAGTGCTTTAACACACTTTGCCACCGGGGTTCCTTAGAGTCCAAAGTATTCAGGTAGTCAGAACACATAGGTAGTATATATCTGCCAAGGTGTGTTGGACATGATAGGTTTGTACAGTAGAGTCTCACTTATCCAAGCCCCGCTAATCCAAGCCTCTGGATAATCCAAGCCATTTTTGTAGTCAATGTTTTCAATATATTGTGATATTTTGCTGCTAAATTCGAAAATACAGTAATTACAACATAACATTACTGCGTATTGAACTACTTTTTCTGTCAAATTTGTTGTCTAACATGATGTTTTGGTGCTTAATTTGTAAAATCATAACCTAATTTGATGTTTAATAGGCTTTTCCTTAATCTCTCCTTATTATCCAAGTTATTCGCTTATCCAAGCTTCTGCCAGCCCGTTTAGCTTGGATAAGTGAGACTCTACTGTATATATTTTCTTTTTGATATCTGTTTATAAAGAACCAAGGTTGCTTCTGTTCTCTGTTTACTGGTCAGTATAATAAAATGCAATATTTATCCTGACTACCTGTAGCCCATTGAGAATGAGTTCCAATCTTGTAAAACATCTTTGCCTGAAATAAGTTGTTACTTGCCTTTAACGTTTTAAGTTACTGCAGCCTAACTGTTCTTCTCGGTGTCTCTCTGAATGGCACATAATCATGGATGGTGTTTAGGACAAGTTATATGCCAATCATATTTTGGAATTATGGTATATTGCGAGCCTAATATTAAAAGCTGTCTTGACCTTGCAGTGTTCCTTGATGTCTTTACTGCTTCACATGAGTGCTTCTTCTGTCTGTGAAGCTTTCCTGCTTTTAGAGTAGGAAATGATAGCTCCTCAGTGGTGCCCTTGATGGGAAGAAGGAAGTCGCTTAACAGTTCATGACTGCTGCCAAAAGAAATGAATTGGTAGTTTGAAACATCCCATGCACATAATCCAGGTTGATGTCAATCTGGTCACTGCTAGGTGCTTCCATTTTTTTCTGTGTGTTTGTTCATAAATGCCTTCAGTTGCCGTTGCGTCTTCTATGTAATAAATATTGTTGTGAAATAATTACTTGCTTCATATTTTTCTCTGTTTTATGGGGTTAAGATAGGTTATATCTTTTTGAATCTTAGAAAATGGATGCTTGAACACATTTTGAAAATCAAAACCTGATTGCTCTTTCAAACTTGTTCTTAAATTTATGTATTTGGTAGTAAAAGCTATGTTCTCTGTATTTGTGACAGTAATGGAAATCTAAACAATCACATTATGTAGGAGAATTGATTATCTAGGACCCACAGGTTGAGAACCACTGCCTTAGAACCATGCCAGTGAAGAGCTTTGAAGATGGCATTGGTTTGAGGACAAGTTCAGAGGAGTCTTTTGGAGGTGGGGAACTGAATTCTATTCGTTGTACTCAGTGTTAAATACAGTACTTTGTTATTGGGGTTGTATTGCTTCTGAGCAAGCATCTAATGATTTAGCCACACTAAATCATTTTCTTTTTACTTTTTACTTTGCCCTTTAGCAGGCTTAAACCTATGTATCAGTGATGGGGATTGAGTCTTAGTACAACACCTGGCACAATAATGTGTAACATAATTATATTAAAAACATGTTTTACTTGACAACTCTTTTTTGTGTTTCAAATAACAGCATTACAGTAAGCCTTCTATTTTTGTGCAGCAAAGATGTTTGTAAATACAGCATGCTTATTGTTCCAGGTGAGCTGCTGCTTTAAAGTTATGAAAATAATATTTCTTTTTAGGTGTCTGCCTGGGTTTATAAACAGCTTCAAGCTAATTATGTACATTTCATTGAAAAGGCAAGGAGGCCTCCTGTGACCCTTGTGGAGCCAGGTGATAATTTAACTGGGTTCAGTTGCTGGTATATATTGAAAAACAATAATGGCTTGCATAAAGGGCACTCTTTAGAAGTGGTGCAGCAGTGCCAAGACCACAGCCAGGTGATTGTTTAGTGCAATGGGGGTGATTTTGTTCAAAGTCTTTTGGTAACAGTAAAATATGTCCCTTTTGTCATTCTGCTTGTTCCCAGCATTCCCACTTCTGAGAGAGATTTAGCATATCTTTGGGGATTCATGGTAGAATTTCTAAACTCAATTCTTCCCAGTCTTTGAACTCCTGAATTCAGAATTCAAGCATAAAAGCTTATTTCCACAAAAGTACATAAAGGCAGACTCCTTTCTTGTACTTCAGTTTTTCCTATAACGTGCAGCAAGTGATTGGCTTAAAATCATAAACAAAAGAAACATCTGGTTGACAAGATCTGTTAATGCATTTTCTGTTGTTATGGATTACCCCTGTTCAGGAGTTGCCTTTGTGGAAGCTTCATAGTGGAGGTCATACAATTTTCTGATAGTGCTATTCAAGTGCAGGATTCCATATGCAGTTACAATTCTGTTAACAAAATGTCTCATCCATAAAATATGCCTTTAGGGCTTTTTTAAAGGAAGAAATATATATTATCAACATTGACAGTGACTGAGAGTTCTAGACTGTTAATTGGGGATTTCAGTCACCATCAGAAAGAACAGCTTTCAGTGGCTTGTGGACTCAATGTTTATAGACTAATTTGATTCTTATATGCTATTAAGGTTAAAAGAACAGGCATTTGAATGTGATAATGGTTGAAATAGTACTTTAAACAAACCTGCTTTGCCAATGGACACTTGGCTCTGCATTAGTTTAGTGATATGGCCAAAGGATACTGCTCAATGCTTTGTTCTGTGTTTCCACAGCAACTCACACTTTTAAAAATATCTATAGATTGCCAACTTTTCCTGTGAATATTCCTCCTTACAGAAGACATAATTCATCTCTGTAGTGAGTGTTGGTTTGCAGTAGGAAATGTCATTGATTTTCAGGGCAGTGTTTATTCTGGATGGCATTGCTTGCTTTCCAAGACTTTTCCTGTGAAAAGTTTCAAGGGGTTAGGTTGAGTATAGTTGAATGGAGAAGAGGAGATCCTAGATGATTTGGCAAGCTATTGTTTAATGACCAGGCACTTTAAAAACCTGGTTTGTTTTTCAGTTGTGTTCTGGCTTTCCTTGAAGCCTATGATAATTCTTAGCTGTGACCTCTGTTTCTTCCAGCAGCATCTGTTAAAATCTTTCATACCTACATTCCCTTTTGAAATAGGGGAAACACTATGTCAGTGGTTCTCAACCTGTAGGTCTCCAGATGTTTTGGCCTTCAACTCCCAGAAATCCTAACAGCTGGTAAACTGGCTAGGATTTCTGGGAGTTGTAGGCCAAAACACCTGGGGACCCACAGATTGAGAACCACTGTGCTATGTGCTGCTTAAAAGCTGAAAATTGCAATTGTAAAAGCATAAAATTTACCCAGTTAGAAATTTACCATACATATCAAAAAGTAGCTTCAAAATTGGCCTTTCTGTGTATATTCAACATTAATACTTAAACAGCTCTTCCCATCTTTGGAATGAATTGATTATAAGTTACTTGTAGAAATGCAGTAATTATTTATGCTGTCATACTTGTCTCGGAGTCTTCTTACATATTTTGGTAAGCACATAGGCTATTGGGACTGACTGGCTATGTGCTACTACATTAGGAAAATCTATTTTCCTTTCATAATCTTTTTAAATGCTGGCTTTTTGCAGAATTCAGAACTTACTAAAAGTATTTGGAGATGCTAGATAAAAGAAATGGAAGCTATGGAAGGTAGTCAATGATGTGATATACGCAAACTCTGTCTCTTATTTTGATCATTTCAAATGTTGTGCATGTTTCTGTCTTGCCTTCTAAAATGGAAAAAGTTTGTGAATTCTTGTAAAGACAGTATTTGATAATGTTCTTCTAAGTCCACATAAGCTCATTGGCTTTAATTGTCTCCAGTCATAGCAGTTGAATTGAGAGAGGCTGAGAGTCTACTATCTGGAAGTTTAGTAAATATAAAAGAAATTTATGCTAGCCTTTGCAATTCTCAGGTGTATGCTTTTTCATTAAGAAAGATAAGTTTCCTTATTTGAAAAAGTAACGTGTTAAATGGAGCCCTTGGTGGTGCAGCAAGTTAAACCACTGAGCTGCTGAACTTGCTGACTGAAAGGTCGGCGGTTCAAATCCGGGGAGCAGGGTGAGTTCCTGCTGTTAGCCCCAGATTCTGCCAACCTAGCAATTCGAACACATGCAAATGTGAGTAGATCAATAGATACCACTCCGGTGGGAAGGTAATGCCACTCCATGCGGTCATGCTGGCCACATTACCTTGGAGTTGTCTATGAACAATGCTGGTTCTTCAGCTTAGTAATGGAGCTCAGCACCAACCCCAGAGTCTGACACGACTAGACTTAATGTCAGGGGAAAACCTTTATCTACCTTTACGTAATGTGTTAAATAGCTATGGACTATCTTAAGCCAACAAGGTGCCCTCCAGATATTTTGGATGGCCTACCAGTAGATTAATCCAGCATAGCCAGTGGTTAGAATCAATGCTTGCTGTTCAACAACACAAGAAAAGCTTCAATATGGGGAGGCATGAGCCATTGTGAAGAGCAAAACTTGCTACTTTTTCTGGTTTGGAGAGCTGCTGAATCTAAAATAGAAGACTGACCCAAGAATAGATGTGGTAGCACAGAAAAGGCCCATTCCAATATGAGGCATTCTGTTCTAACTTCAAAACCTGCATACACGATGGTAGAAGATTGAAGGCAGACATTATTCTTTTAATGCATATGAAGTCCAGTCTCGGTCCAGCATTCCTTTTTAATGGGATATCAAATTGAATTGAGGCTATTATCCAATAACGCAACATTCTATTCATGTTTAGAATTTGTCTTTTCTGTCTCTCGCTATGGAAGCCTTGATGCTGTCAGCGGAGTGGCCTATTTATGATATCCTTGGGGATAGTTTTGATCCAGCCTGGCTGCTGCCCAAGTGCAGTGGGTTCCAGGAAGGAGGGAACAAGCTGTGAAGCTGACATACTCCAGTGACTTGTTTGAGGAGCCAGCCATGAGGTCAGTGAAGAGATCACACCCTGGACAGCCCTGGACTCTTGTTCTGCAGCTGCCTCTACTGAACCTGACCTGTGCTGTTTGCCTCCAGAGGCTGAAGTCATAGGCATTGCTTGTGGCTTATTTCATTTTATTCCATTATTTAGCCTGCCTTTGCTAAGAATGCTTTGAAACTAGTATTATTTTAAAACAGTTTCATGTAATAATTACTTTCCCTGGGATACTTGTTAGTGTAGAACAAGCATTTACCTTTACATCTTGCAATTGAAAGACGAGTACAGAAATTACAGTTGGCTGAAATCGTTCCATAATTCTAATATTACATTTCTTTCTCCTCATCTCTTGGGTAATTTTAGTAGTGGGAACTGAAATAATCTTAGAGCCAGCTCTTTTTTTTCCTTTTTTTAAACAAATGGCCAGAGATAGTTGTAAAACAGTTTTTAGGGAATAGTGGACATCTTATAGAGGAACATAATAACTTCAAAACCTTTACTTACTTCGGTGGCGAAGTGTGTTAAAGCACTGAGCTGCTGAACTTACAGACCGAAAGGTCGCAGGTTCAAATCCCCGGAGCGGAGGTAGCGCCCGCTGTTAGCTCCAGCTTCTGCCAACCTAGCAGTCTGGCGGGAAGGTAACGGCACTCCATGCAGTCATGCCGGCCACATGACCTTGGAGGTGTCTACGGACAACGCTGGCTCTTTGACTTTGAAATTAAGATGAGCACTAACCCCCAGAGTCAGACATGACTGGACTTAAAGTCAGTGGAAAACCTTTACCTTTAACCTACCAATTAAGGACTATTACGAGCATTCTTGGACTATACAGCCCATTTCATCAGATGAAGATGTGTCATGGGCTATATAGTCCAGGAATGCTCGTAATAGTCCTTAAGGTGTGACAAGTCTGTTATCTTGCAGCAAAAGTATTTTATGCCAAAATACTGTAGAAATATTTTGTTTTTTTCTGTAAAAGATGATGTGGCTCAACATGCTAATCTGGTAGTCCTTGTAACTGGTACCTCCATATTGAAGGAGACAGGTGGCTTCAGTTTATTTTGGCTATGTCCATGATGTAGTGGCTGCACAAGCAGCAATTTACATTTAGCTGGACGGACATGGCCCAAAACTTCTTTTACTACTAGACTAATGGAAAGTGACACTGAAGTCCTTTGTTAATTTTATGGACAATTCTGGTTGAAAATGACATCATTTAACCTTGCAACCTTTTTAGACAGTGGTTGTGCACCAGTACTGTAAACAAGACCAATGGTTTGGGGCTGCGATAGCACCTTTTGGTTTTCTGATATGGTCTGGAAAGGAAGAAGTAAAGATTCCTCCCTCCCTCGCCACCAGACAGTTCCTTGAACTGAAAACAGTGTGGTAGGAAGCTCCTTTGTGCACATTTCTCCGTCTAGTCTTCTGGCTGCCAGCTGGCTTTCATTCAACATTGTTTTCATCGCTGGAGAGAGAGCAAGGGAGAGAGAACAACGTCTTAAAAAGAAAAGCTACAAAAAGACATGGGAGTTGCTTCAAAAACAAAAAAAAATCAAACCTGAACAAGGCAGCTAGAGGGAGACCAGTTCTGTTGTGTGAAGAGCTAAGAGTGCTGCAGCTTCCTCTGCAAAGCAAGATGGATCCCCCTGAGTTTCTTTAGTCGGAAAAGGAAACAAAAAAAAAAACAGAATCCTCTGTAGAAGTAGTCTATAGAGGAAAGCTGTGGGCTGACTGCCAGCAAGAGATGGTGGGAGGAGTGACTTGAGAATACAGCACTTGCTCGTGTTTCCACTCTGGTCTCTGGAAAAGTGGGCACTTAAGGGACCGGACGGAGTTACTAGAGCTGGGTCCAAAGCTAATGGGAATGTTTAGGAGTTCTTCCCAGAAAGAGTTTGCCATATTTGTCTAGCTGATGCACTGCTTCTTGTAACTTGCCTTGTTCCCTTCACTTGCCTTCAGTCGCCATGATAGTTCCTGACCGATTTTTGGGGACTGCTGCCTACAGCCAGGGGGCACGTGTACTGCCTTGGACTGATCCAAATGAGACAGAACCTTAAATCCTTTTAGCTTTGCCGTGCTCTAGAGCAGCAGCTGTCTGGTGCTGGAGATTTTCCACTGCTTCTGCTATTCCTTCATGCAGGAATTCCTAAAAGTTAATCAGGTTGAAAATTAGTCAGTCATGTCTGGAAGCAAACAGAGGCTAATCTCGGAGCTCTGGAGATTCAAACACAGGAATGGAAGACATTCTGTTTGTATTACAGCTGAACTGCTCGTGGGATCAATTCGCCTTTGGGTGTCAGATCATTCACAATTAGATTTCCCGTGCCTTTTGTTTCATTGCAAAAGGTCAAAAGCAGTGCAGTCTTTTGTGACTTGCCACAGTGTGTCAAGGCACAATGATCTTTTGGCAGCATGTTGATCCTTTCGCAGAGTATACTCCAGTGTTGCTTGGCGAGATTTGTTTGAAGTGTTTTGATAAGGGCTACAAGTTCAAAGTGATATTTCACATTGGTCTCTAATGACATGGCTTCTTTTTGCAATGTAGATGTGGTTTATAGAGGTAGCTGCCCTTAATGGAGTTGAATTATTTATGCCTGGCACTGCGTGTGTGCAGTGTTCCCAGGCGAAAAGCTGTCTCCCTTAGTATTTCTGTTTCAAGGCGTCTAATAGAATTGCTTGTTGGAAGATTTCCAGCTGGACAAGAGAATACATGCACATCGTGTGTATGGGTGAATTCTTCATGACAAGTACGAAGTGTAGAGGAGCTCATGCATTTGGATTGTTTTCCTCCTATTTGATTTTGGTACTCTTTTCTACTCTCTTTAATGAGTCCAGGGACAATGTTCTGGGAATGTTAGGCTGAATTATAACTGCTTGCAACAGATTCTTTTGGGATTCATTTTAAGATTGCAGTGTGAGTATTTCATTAGTTATATATTCCAGTTCCACTTGTAATTTCAAATAAAACTTATATTGGAACTTGTAGTGTACAATCATGAATCGTGTACCAGTTGCGGCCCAGATTACTTTGGATAAGTAAGTGTACATATGTTTGTTACATTTTAGCATTCAATTTGGGGGGGGGGGGGTAAATTTTCCATTTGGAAGGTTTCCCACACACATCTCAACCTTTCTTTTGAGTGTCTTGAAATACAGTAGAGTCTCACTTATCCAACATAAACGGGCCGGCAGAATGTTGGATAAGTGAATATGTTGGATAATAAGGAGGCATTAGGGAAAAGCCTATTAAACATCAAATTAGGTTATGATTTTACAAATGAAGCACCAAAACATCATATTAGACAACAAATTTGGCAGAAAAAGTAATTCAATATGCAGTAATGCTATGTAGTAATTACTGTATTTATGAATTTAGCACCAAAATATCACGATATATTGAAAACATTGACTACAAAAATGTGTTGGATAATCCAGAATGTTGGATAAGTGAGACTCTACTGTATTGTGTTTTTTTGTGTATGGGTTATTTTAATTCTGCATATGTACAAGTGAAGAAGGGATAGATACAAATTTAATACTGTACATAGTGTACCTGGTTTTCTGCAGCATCGTGGAAACAAAGACAAGCATTACCCTTGAGGCAATTACAGTCTGAATTGAGGGTTGGGAGCAGGGGAAGGAGAGTGAGATTAATAAGATGAGAAAGGAATGAATGTGAACAAATATTGTTCCATGTGCTTAAACTGGCTTGTAGTTTCAGGGAGGATTAAAAGGTTAAAAAGTGAGATATGTTGAGATTTTTTTTTCATCTGATTGCAGCCAAGTCTATCAAAATGCTTACTAGCTGCTCATAAATTACTACCATAATAACAAAATGCATACTTAAAATACAGATAAGAGTGTAAAGTACAAAGACCTGAGCAAAAGAGTAAGCTGTGAGTGGGTTTAAATTCTTGTCAGCCCAAGCATCTGTTGTAGCTGCAGCCTAGTGGAAGTCAGTGTGCCAAAACATTATGGAAGTGGTGGTGACTCAAGACTATCTACAGGTAAGTCTACTTGGGGATTCTTGTAGAGTGGGAGAAAATCTTCAAATCAATTCTAGGGCTAAATCTCACTGGTCTATTGCAGATAAAATTGTGTGATGAGCTGTCTCATAGAAATTAACACAATCCTCCTGCAGCACAGCATCTGTTGTGGTAGCCCTAACCCATGATGCCTTGCAGTGTACATAATTTGAAGGCCTAGCAGTGCACACTGATCATTTCATTTCCTGTATTGTTTGGTTAGTAGTGTGAAATTTATATGGCTGTAACTGTTTCATCATTATTTTGGGATGGCTATGGGAAAGCTATCTTTTCATATGATAGAAATGTCCCATTAACTCCGGAATAGGCATCCTGTCTTGTCAGCTTTGTGTGTGTGTGTATGATAAAAGGCAGTGTGGTGTGCTCTGAGTGTTTAAAAACAGCTTTTATTTAAATAGGTCCCATATATATATAGCAATGCCGATGTCCCTTACACTCAGCATGGAGCAGAAGAAGCCAGAGATGGAGGGGCAGTCATAGCTTGCAGGAAAGCCTAAAACTGCCCTTTGCTACATCTCTTTGTTTGCTAAGAAGATTGTCATTTCATGTGTTAATTGTCTCTTGTAAATATAATTGCCATATACTTAACTTGTGGACTGACTGTCTTGCTCCTTTGTAGCCTCGAGGGAAATACTCATTATGTAGAATCTTCAAAGATACTGTTTTTGGTTATTTAGGAATTTAGACTCACATGATGTGGATGCTTTCATGAATTTTCTCTTGATATGTTTTTGACTTATGTTTCTTGTCTACATAACTCTGCCTGTTCTACTTTAATTTGTTTGTTATTAAACTTCACAATTGAATGTGAGATTTCCCTATTCTCTTCCTGTCACTTTTCAGTAAATGTGTTTCCTGGAGCACCATGTACACATTTTCTCTTTATGGCTTACTAGCCTTCCTTTCTCTGTGATTATCAATGTATGGATGTTCCAGGATTTAGGGACATATAACCACAAAGTCTTATATTCATGAGAAGAATTAAAAAACAAGGATCTGTACATTTCTTTCCATATTATATATGTGTGTACAGTATGTGTGTGCTTTGTTCTCAGATCCATTTGCTGAATCAGCAATGTAATATGTGTTCTTACTTCCCTTTCAACAGTTATGTCGCCTGGGCACAGCTTGATCACTGGAGGCTTGAGAACATAGATGAAGCTGCTCTTCATACCCAAAGGCTGAGGGAGCAGACAAGAGGCTTGAACCTTGAAGAGGGCCGTTAACTCTAAGATGTCCTTGAGCAGTGGAGCTTCCGGAGGGAAAGGAGTGGATGCTAACCCAGTTGAAACATATGACAGTGGGGATGAATGGGACATTGGAGTAGGAAATCTCATCATTGATCTGGACGCAGATTTGGAGAAGGACCAACAGAAATTGGAAATGTCAGGCTCCAAGGAGGTGGGGCTACCAGCACCAAATGCTGTGGCGACACTACCAGAGAACATAAAGTTTGTGACCCCAGTGCCAGGTCCACAGAGCAAGGAAGGCAAATCCAAATCCAAGCGGAGTAAGAGTAGCAAGGACAGTAACAAGACTGCCCCAGGATCTTCCCTGTTTACTCCAAATGAAGGGACCAGTGGAAAGAAGGAGGTTCAGGGGCGCCCTGGGGATGGCATGAACACTGGTGGTTTGGTGGCTGCCATTACCCCAAAGGGCTCTGAGAAATCGGCCAAATCTTCTCGCAGTGTGGCCAACTCAAAGAAGGAGAAGGAGGGGAGTTCTTCAAAGAGTAAGAAAGAAAGGAGTGAGGGTGTGGGCGCTCCAGCAGAAAAGGAGCCAAGTGTACTCCCACCTCTTGCTTTGGCAGTCAGGGTTGGGCAATATGATGGTGGCCAAGGATCAGAATCTTCTGCTACTGCTGCCGAGCAGCTTGGAAGTATAGCTATTGACACAGGATCTGCACTCAATCCTCTGGGAGTTAAGTCAGAGCTGGAAGATGGTGACAGTGAGTGCCGACAGCTCAAAAAAGTCAAGTCGGAGAAGGTAAGATATGGGCTAGTGGTTGGATCTTGTAGATTGCCGCTGCTAGATTCCATTTACCGTGGTTGTAATGAAAATATATTGTCCCAGGATTTGTATATGTTTTTTGGCCAGAAGCAAATTGTTAAATCAGATTATTGTATTTCACTGGGACGAGGTTGAGACAATCATATGAGGAGTGGAATTGGGAAATGGAGTGTTTTCAGAATGCATTTGCTTTTAAGACTTATCTGGGATATTTGTTTGTTCTTTGGCGTGGCTTGTTAAGCTTTTTTAGATATTTGGAAGGGTCAGTCAGTTTTTCAAGGAGATACAGCAAGAGTGGCCTTGGGCACATCCAGAGGGTTCAGAAACAGGCTCAGTATCTAGAGGCTTGTGTGCACTGGATAATTAGATAGGTTATTCCAGTTCACTTTACATTGTTCCAACTGTTTGTACCCAATCTGCTTATAGCAGTGTTCATGTGTCTTGAGAAAGAAAGAGTAGAGATATGAAGTATGAATATCATTGCAGTGTTTACCTGGTGTTTTAAAGAAAGAAGTCAAGGAAATGTGCAAGACTAGTGGCTTTCACTCAGTAAGATCGCTACAGCTGGTAACACATAGGTATATTGCTCATCAGTTTCTACCTGGTTCTCAGAAGTAGAAAGGCGGCTTATGTTTTAGAGTGCCTAGTTTTAGCTTTGTGATAGCTCACTGATTCACACTAGGCATTGACTTTGTCTGCTTTTGAAATGGAAATGAATGCATTGGTATGGGAAACACGACAAAAGGAATATGCACATTTTCAAAATAGGAAGGAAGGAAGGAAGGAAAGAAAAAAACCCAGAGTAGGACTTTCAGTGAGCAGTCTGGAATATACACAACCACTTGTTTTCATGCAGTAAGCTAGCTGGCCCCAATCTGCTACCTACCCTCCAGATGGCTGCTGTAAGGGATTGAGCTCTTGCCTGTGTGTTTTTTTTAAAGCTGTTCAGTGTTTATTTTCTCTGAAGAGCTGTCAAGATTCATCACCTTCATATCATGGATTCTATAGCAAGAGCTATTTGCAAAGAGAGAAGATGTGCTTTGATTTAAGTGCTACAGAAGCCTATTTGAAATTAATGACTGAAATCTCTAGTTTCCAGGGTTATGGTGTATGTAAGAAAGGGAAACATCTTTGCATATTCCAGGATACTCTTCCACCTCCTGTGGATAAGAGCCAGAAAGCTCTTAGGTGGCTTTTACAGAACTGCTTGTGGTTGAAAGAGCTTAACATGTTTGTGTGTGTTTTCATGGTTAAAATCAATGGCTTTCCAGATGTTGCTGGATTACATTTCCCATCTGCCTTATGAAGCTTTGCCAGTAGTGAAGCAGAATTAAATGCAAAGACATGTTCAGGGTCACAGTCACCCATGCTTGTTTGGAAATGAGGAGAGAAAGTCCATTATATGATTTATAGAACAAGTAGTTTGGAATTATTTCCTGCCTGTAGGTTGGAGGTTTCTAGTATATGAAAAAAGTAGTTTGTATACAAAGAAGTAATAATACGTAAAACTTGAATTTCCGGGGTCTGAAACAGAATCTGTAACTCAAATTGGATAGCCTTGTCATATTTAGTGTGAGACCTGGTTCTCTCTTTTTAATGGTTATGAAAATGTACAATAGTATATTGGGAGGTATATCCTGTCAGATAGTAGTAGGCATTGTTTTCCCAACTGAGCAACCTGTGGCTGTCCTGGACATTCTGTGAGTTTTGCAACAAGTTAAAAGCTAACCATATTTATAATGGTATAAAATCAGTAGAGACCATCTGTTGAGCTGTCAGTGGAACTAAGTAGATAGATTCAGTCTATGGGCACAAAGCCCCCCCCCCCCCCCAAGTGAAGCCAGAAGGTCAGTGGAAGAGATGAGGTTCCTTCAGAGCACAAGTAAATACAAAATCGGAATTATCTGTTCTCATGATTAGTAGCCATTGGTGGTGAACAAACTCACGAAGTCGGTTTGTAAACCTGAAGAAGTTTAATTATATTCCCTAGAATTGTTAAGTAGCAGAGGAGATACACTCTCTATCATGATAATCTTCCTGGGTATATATGTCCCCATTCTATAGTTTTGAAGTTAATCAAGGTCTACACTAGTCTTTCTTTCACTTGAAGGGATGGCATAATATGGTTTTAAAATTTAAAAGAGGACTGTGGAAATTTTGTACTCAGTGAATATAACCTCGTAAGATCCTTCATCTCTGTGGTCACCAACCCCAGCTTGGAAGTTCTGAATAGGTTTTACATCCTGCAGTGTTTTTATGATCAACAAATCAGTATTGTCGTTATGGGTTATGAGCACACAAGGGTATAAATCCACGTTGTTTTTTAGTGCAACAGTGACATTTAATTTTACATTATTTTTCAAAAACTTTAAACCAGTAAATTGTAGCTTCCCTGCTTGAATATGAACAAACTTTCCATGCTGTTCTTAATATAAATACATATCCAGACACCAAATTCCACCCATAAATCCAGTTTCTTAGAGGGTTGTGTAACAAGAACAAATCTGCAATCAAACAGAACTGATGAAAATGATTGTGTGATTTCTTTTTTATCTGCATTTCCTCTGAAAATGGGCTTGCATGCATGCCCTTTGTACTGGCCTTAACAGTCCCAATGGGAGTTTCAGAATACTCCCATTAATAAGCTCTTGACTTCCAATGACCCACTGTATTGCCCTTTTCCCCATTTCCATATTCCATTTTATAACAGATTTGTGAGAGTAATCATGTTTTATTTTAAAGTTGTGTGTGTTCATTGGAAACTTTTAACAGATACAGTTCTAATTCACATCTCTTTCCAGGTACTAGTCAGATATGATTACGGTGATTCCCTTGCTCTGCCATTTCAAAAAATAAAACACTATAGTTAAGGGAAACAAATCACTGTTTAAAGTGCCCCATGTCATATTTCTTATAACAGTAGTAATACACACAGAAGGAAACATCAGAAATATATAGTAATACACACAGAAGGAAACATCAGAAATATATACATCAGAAAACTCCAGTGCATTGATAATTGCTTAAACAGAGATGATGGTTTCCTGGCACAGTACATGCATTGCTGGTTGTGGATACTTTATCCATAATTCTGAAATCCCCAATCCTCTAAATAAACCACATGGGTGGCTGGGATGGTGACATATTTGTTTTCTGTTTATTCAGTGTACACAAAGTTAATTTGAGCATAAATTATTAAAAATATGGTGTGAAATTACCTTCAGGCTATGTATAAGGGTTCATATATAATATTTAACATCCTAGCCTCATGATACTGTCATACATTTTATCATATCTGGCACATAATATAACGTAATACTACATACCAGTAGCTCCTTCCATTATTCATTTGGTTATCTGCTCACCTTTTCTTTATCAAATATCTTTCCTTCTGCCTTTGTCCTTCAAAGTGAACCTGTCACCATATCACCCATAAGTTTTGTATTTCTGTTGCTGTTCAAGCACACATCCTACTCATTCATAGGTATACACATTTGTCCCTAGGCACTTACTCCATGCATTTGATGAATCATAGAATCGTAGAGTTGGAAGAGACCTCACGGGCCATCCAGTCCAACCCCCTGCAAGAAGCAGGAAAATCTCATTCAAAGATGATGAAGTGGACTTAGTTTACTGTGTATAGATTCACAGTAACATTTAGTATGTAGATTGAAAGATTCACAAATAAAATTTTATGCTAGAAAACACAAAGTAAAACTTACAATACAATATTACATAGCTGGCATAAAACATGAGCATTTCTGGTATTTGCATGTAAATACACATGCCACTACCCATCTGGTGTGTTATATAGAAACTCCTTCAAGAGTTCAAACAGTTATTGCTTAATGCTCACAGTGTAAGTGACATTCATATAATAGTGCCAGCACTAAGAGTATGTGCTGTGCATTTTTGTTTATAGTATAATCTATGCTAAGAGTTTATGGTGAGTAATATAAAGTTTGGTATAGACATTGTCATTTTGTCTGTATGATACCATTTTCTCCTTAGTACAGGTTAATATAATTTGTGAAACCAAAGAGAAATCAGGAGATTATTATATTAATATTAATAAATATTAATAATATTATATTAATATTAATAAAATAAAGCAGGGAACTTATGGATGGATGTTTCATTATGTTTGACAGCATTATGTTTGACATAATTATTGAGATAGGCCTTTTGCTATTTAGCTGGCTATAAGATTTATGGGAGAGTACTGATTTTTTTCAAATGCAAAAAAAAGGTAAATATGGAATTCTATACCTGGGACTCATACAAATGGATGCACATGATGTGTCATACATCACTTCATTCAGTGAAGAGTAGAGTAGGTTCCAGCTGTAGGTGAACAAAATTTGTTTTCTTGACTGGCATTGTTTATATGCAACAATTTTGTTGCCCTTGTATTCTTTGGGAATGGCAGTGAACAACTCAAAGAAGTACATGGCTGGTAGAAATATTTTGGGTTTTGGAGTACAGTACTGTATTTAACATTTCTGGATAAGGGAGACTCAACCTATATTTTGTATATCTCCTCTGTCATCATTATCCAAAATTTTCCTTCTTTTCATTACTGTTTCTCTTTGCTTGCCCACCCCCAAACACAAACACACTTTGGTGTCCTATAAAGACCTGTTTTTCTTGTTTTTACAGCTATCGCTTGTCAAAATTGGGTTCCTTCCTTATTCTCTGATAGGGTTTACAAACCAGTTGGTGGTTTCTTAGAAGCACAAGGAGTCTGCAGTCATTAACCATTTTCAAAGTCTACTCAGCTGCTTCAGGGCAGACAGTTCGATGTGCATATATACACCAGATAACGAACTGTCACTGAGCTTCACTTCTTTAATAGAAACTTTGGTTTCAGACGTAGAAATAACATGGTAAGAAAAGAGATTCCTACACTTCAAAAAAAGAGAGTAGTTCAACATGTTTCAGCAAACTTGTTATTCGAAACTAACATTTTGTATATGTGAAATGAAACAACCAGTTCTGGTAAGTCTTGCATAACCAAAAACATTTTCAATCTTCTAGAAATCACTTTAAAGCTGCTTCCAAAATGTGTCCAGGAATGCTGTTTCCAAAATGCATTTCTACAGCTTCCAGTTTTCTTATGATTTCCACTTTGATTGTTAAATTTACAGATCTATGTTTTTTCAACATGCCAGGGTAGTTGGTGAGCCAGGCTTTATCTTTCTGTTTTGTTCTTCCCACATCTGAGTAAGTGATTTGGGAGGCAACTGTTTATTTACCTTGCCTCCCCTAAAAAGATTTTATATAAACCAACCTTCTTTATCAGGCACTTTTAAAACCGAGGCATGCTTGTATTCTTAGGCTTAGGAAAGGTGGACAGATCTTTCTGTTGTCTAAGGCAACTGGAGTTTAGACGAAGCCTGTGAACACTTCAGATTGAAGAAAAAATACTTTTGCAGTCTCTAATGGCAGAATCGGAATGTCCTGTGAATCTGAATTAGAACAGCAACTTGTTGTAACCATAAACCACATGGTTATTTTCTGCTTTCTTTGTTCAGGCGCTCATCCTCTCACATCTGCTGAACAGATGGAGGCTTTTTGTTTGCTTTAGAATGAGCTAGCTGCTGCTATTGTAGCAAGATTTCCTTTCACAGGTGACACTATTAAGGTAGGAAAGAGCCAGGCAAGGTGTGGGGATTGCTGCAGTGTGTCTCAAGTGAAATGTGTGCTTGCTTCTGTATGGGGTGGAACAAAAATGACCGCTTTGAAATTCTAGTACATAGCCTTCTTTCAGTCCTGCATCTTTGTACTTGGTAACGACAGCCCATTTATTAGAAAAGTATGTTTCTGTACAAGATCATGGAAAAAAACCTATAAAAATGCTTTCCAAGTGTGTGGTGTCTTGGAGTTCTCTGTGTTCTAATTCTCAAAATGCCAGGGTGAGAGAAGGTTTCTCACTTTGAAGCCAGAGTGCAAGGTTCTTCCTGTAAAACTAATCTCTGTGTTCGTAGTCTTGTTACTACCGTCTCCCTCAGGCAGTCTGTCAAGTAAATCTACCTGGGAGAAAAAAAGGTGGGAAATCTTAGCAAATGATCTTTGGCTGAGCAATTACCTATGAAGGGCAAGTTTTTGCTAGGAACTAGCTTATTGCAGCTGTAGGAAACTCTGTTTTGAAATCTGAAAGAATCCTGTAGGGAAAGGAGAGACTGGGCTACAAGCCCAACATCTCTGTGAGGTTGTGATAGTGCTGATACCTGAAAACTTGTATGCATGGGCTACCTAGGTCTGCCTTCTCTGGGGAGACAGGTTGACCTGGATAACAGTTTGGAGGGCATAGAACATTGCTCACTGTACTTTTAATAATACCTGCTTGTATCTGTTATTCAGGCAACAATTTGGTTTGCAGGAAAAGCACAGAAAGTATGTATGTGTTGAGTATGATGTTCAGTGTTCAGTATGATGACTATAGCATCCGTAGCTTCAGAAATCAGATCTTGTACCATCTAGCTAGGTAACATAGGACATTTCAGGTGAAAAATTGTTGTTGGATCTTCTTCTGACGCTGGAAATTTTAGGAGTAAATTGATCTGTACAGGAATTGAATAGTAATGTTCCAGTGATAGATTGGTGGTCTTTACCAGTAGACTCAAGTGTCCAGTGAAGTTTTCACCATCTGGTTTCTTCCAAATAGGGTAACGTTCATTCTTCTACTTGCAGTGAAAATCATATGTATTAGATTCATAGTTATTTAGATTTGTCTGTCTTTTGCTCTTTTTTGGTTGAAGTCTTGGCATCTTCTAATGTTCTGCCACTTAAATCTGTTTTTAGAAACTGTATATCAAAATGGAGGTGGGGAAGGTAGAGAGGGCTGGATTGATGAGAGATTGAGTTAATTGAAAAAACAAATGTTATTGCTGCCAGATCATTCATGAAGTAATATGATGCATTAATATAGAATTTAGCATATCAGCTTTCAATCTGGTGGTGAAATTCAGAAGTATTCCCACTATCATATCCTGTTTAGGTTGCAATGAGTAAAATATTCTGGTCGGTTTAACAGTCTATGAGATTTACATTATGTTTCTGCTTCATCTTCTGCTTTAATCCATGAGAGTTCCAAATTTATTACCCTGTTTTCTGATACATGTTTTCTGCTTAATAGAAGAATCAAAACAGTAGAGCTCTGTGAGACTTTAGACTAGACAGTCTAAATCCTCAAGCCTTCAGTGATATTTTCATAAAACGTTGTGTCCTCTAAGATAAAACAAAGGAGAACATGAAAACAGACATCTATAAAAATAATAAATACTACCATGCCAACTGAAACATTGGTTTTAGTATAATGTTGAATGCTGGAGAATAATGTGATAATCCATTCTGAGCAGTTGTAGCTACACACTGTGTTAGATTTGTTGTTGTTTTCTGAGGATGGAGCAATGTGAGGGAGATTCAGTAAAGAAACAAGGGCTTCTCTTGACTAGGACTGGAGAACTCCTAAAGTCTAGTTTTAACACCAGATTTCCTGAAGTCCAGGTGATGAGCAAGAAAAAAGTGATAGCAGGCTGATGCCACTGAAAGTTTTAAAAAATGACTTGATATTGCAAGAATTTACTTTCCCAAATAGAGCCATATTCATCAGAAGCTATCTTTTGTGTCCAGTATTGATTTGCTGAACTGGTATTCAGTCAATGCAAATCAAGATTTGGCAAGTGTGAAGTTATGATACTTGGGGACAGTGTGAAGTAATTTAAGAAACCTTTAACCTCACATTGCAAGTTTTAGTGCACTATTCTGTACCTCTGCCATTGGATTCATCCATATAGTACAATCCTTGAGAAATTAATTTTAAATGTATTAATCAGGTGTTTCATTGTGATGGGGTTTGATGCTTATTGCATTAAGTATTAGTAGTTTTCTCTATCCTACCACAGAGGGAATGATAGTGTACATAGGATTCCCAAGGCAGTCTGCTACATTGGCATTGACCAGTCTTTTTAACATCTACATGAAACCGCTGGGAGACGTCATCCGGAGTTTTGGAGTTCGGTGCCATCTCTATGCAGATGACACCCAACTCTACTACTACTTTCCACCGAACTCCAAGGAAGCCCCCCAAATACTGAACCAATGCTTGGCAGCTGTGATGGGCTGGATGAGGGCGAATAAGCTGAAGCTTAATCCCGACAAGACAGAGGTCCTCCAGGTCAGTTGTATGTCCGATCGGGGTATTGGGTGGCTACCTGTGCTTGACGGGGTCGCACTCCCCCTGAAGGCGCAGGTCCGCAGTTTGGGAGTCCTCCTGGACTCAGCGCTGACGCTTGATGCTCAGGTGTCGGCGGTGGCTGGGAGGGGCCTTAGCACAATTAAAACTCGTGCGCTAACTGCGACCTTACCTCGTGAAGTCTGATCTGGCCACGGTGGTCCATGCCTTAGTTACCTCTAGACTGGACTATTGCAATGCACTCTACGTGGGGCTGCCCTTGAAGACGGCCCGGAAACTCCAACTAGTTCAACGTTCGGCAGCCTTGCTTCTAACTGGAGCTAATTATAGGGAGCGGTCAACCCTCCTGCTTAAGGAGCTCCACTGGCTGCCGTTCACCTTCCGGACCCAATTCAAGGTGCAAGTGATCACCTACAAAGCCCTGAACGGTTTGGGACCCTCCTACCTTGGTGATCGCCTCTCCCCCTACGAACCTGCACGATCTCTTCGTTCGTCGGGGGAGGCCCTCCTCTCGCTCCCACCTCCGCCACAAGCACGGTTGGTGGGGACGAGAGAGAGGGCCTTCTCCGTGGTGGCCCCCCGGCTCTGGAACTCGCTCCCCAGGGAAATCAGGCAAGCCCCCACCCTGGTAGCATTCAGAAAGAGCTTGAAAACCTGGCTCTTTACTCAGGCCTTTAGATAAAGATTGCAAATCCAGAAGCAATCTGTATCTGTGACCATTCTTGTACTGGTTTGCACTTTTTACCTTTGTCAACTCGATATAGACACAGGGTCTATTCCCATCCCACTTTGCACTTCCAAGAATTTGCAGCACATTATCGGTCACCTCGTGTTTACAATATTTATATGGTGCACCTTACCCAGTCTACTTTTACAATCTCTCCGTTTTAATCCATGTTTTTATTAGTTCTTGTTTTTATTGGCTAATGTTTAAATTTTTTAATGGTGCATGTTTTTGTCTATTGCTGTGTTTTATACTACTACTGTTTTTATTCGGGCTTGGCCCCATGTAAGCCACCCTGAGTCCCCTTTGGGGAGATAGAGGCGGGGTATAAAAATAAAGTTGTTGTTGTTATTATTATTATTATTATTATTATTATTATTATTATTATTATTATTATTATGCAGTTGTTTTATCACTAATTTTATGGATTCCTATTTGTATTTTAGTTTGTTCAGAAATGTCTCGTTAATTTATGTATGAGCACTTAAGCTAGGGAGACCTTTCTTCCACTCTCAACTGTTTTCTATCTCTGCTATACTAATTTAGAACTCATTGACCCAAAAGACTTCCTTGGCAATGCTTTGCTGTTTCAACAATTCCTGTGTGGTGTGTATGAGGCGGTACATCTTCCTTGTAGAGAACAGAAGCAGCCCTTGCATATTTGTAACCACCCAGTTAAAAATGTTTGTTAGCTATTGACTAGTAAGATAATGGGTTATGGATATATTTTGTGTTCTGGCAAGAACAGAACTGGATAACTGCAGAGTTTGGAAATACAGTATGACAAGCAACGGCATTTCCCTGGCCCTATACCCTTTTGTGCAACCTGAGATCTTTGCACTGAGCCAGCTTAACCCAATTAAGCCTGCTTTGATATGTTCTCAGTTCTGTTCTAAAATGACTATAGATTACACATTGGAGCTTTTTTATTGTGCCTAACAAATCCTTTCCCCCACCCTCTACATCTCTGGTTATCTTTCTGCTTAACACCAAGCCAAGTGAGTAGTTCTGATGAGCTTAAAAGCTCATATGTTAGCCTGTCCTAATAAACTTGGAGCGATTGTCCTTCTGTTACTAATGTCCAAGAAGTCCCCTGGTGGCACAGTGGGTTAAACCCTTGTGCTGGCAGGACTGATGACTTGAAGGCTGGGTTGCTGACCTGAAGGTTGCTGGTTCAAATCCAACCTGGGGAGAGCATGGATGAGCTTCTTCTATTAGCTCCAGCTCCATGCGGGGACATGAGAGAAGCCTCCCACAAGGACAGTAAAAACATCAAAAACATCTGAGTGTCCCCTGGGCAGTGTCCTTGCAGACAGCCAATTCTCTCAACATTAGAAGCTCCTGTCACACACACACACACACACACACACACACACACACACACACACACACATAATGTCCACATTTTGTTAGTGCTTTTTGGTAATATCATTGTGCTTTGCTGCTCTCATTACTGGCCCCTTTAAAGATCTGGCAGAGTGGATTTCTTGGAAAGACTTCTTGCAAACATTCAGCATCATTTTTGATAAATGAGATGGCATTGGTGGCTACTTCAGACATAAGTAAGGCTATTAAGTGTGCAAGCTGACTGAGCCATAGCCCAGTGCCTGGTTTCTTAATATTTATGGCTCCATTCCCAGTACTAATGGCTAGGGCAGGTGGTGCATCAGTTGACTGTACTTGTGTGTCTGGTTTAACAAATCAAGACATTTTAAAGAAAATTTCTGGACTGGTATTTTGAATCTTTGGTTGCTGCTCTTCTTATTCTTCTGACAGGGAGAATGTTGTTGTTGTTTGTTAAAATCAATTTACTGATATACTGTTTGTTTAGATTCTGCATTTGTAACATCTACTTTTAGGCTGCTACATTAGCTACATTTTCATAACTGGGCTTAATACCAAAACAGAAATCCCAACATTCAGGTTGAAACCAAATGTGCAAAATAAATATGCTCTGGGCTAGCAGAGGGAGACAGACTTTCATCCCAATCCAATTAGAGTGCTGTAGTATGCAAGCCCCTGGTTTCACAGTGTGTTAAAGCGCTGAGCTGCTGAACTTGTGGACCAGAAGGTCCCAGGTTCAAATCCCGGGAGCGGAATGAGCACCCGCTGTTAGCCCCAGCTCCTGCCAACCTAGCAGTTCGAAAACATGCAAATGTGAGTAGATCAATAGGTACCGCTCCGATGGGAAGGTAATGGCGCTCCATGCAGCCATGCCATCCACATGACCTTGGAGGTGTCTATGAACAATGCCGGCTCTTCGGCTTAGAAATGGAGATGAGCACCAACTCCCAGAGTCGGTCACGACTGGACTTAACGTCAGGGGAAACCTTTACCTTTTAGTATGCAAGCAGAGTAGAACTTGAAAAATTGCAGCAACTGCAACAAATGCCTTTAACATGGCAAAGAGGTAAGCAGCAGTAGAAGTGAGAAGCTATTAAACCATGAAGCAAAGTGTTATCTACAGACGTACTGAATCAGCTGGTGGACAGTTGTTACAAGTGCTTCCCTGTCTGTCATCCTCCCTTCCCTTCTGACCCAGCTTGTCCTGCTGTGATCTGACACACACATTGTCTTTGATTTCCTCTTTCTAAGACTGACATTTGGCTCTATAAAAGCATTTCCTTATTTGGGAAGTAAAAAAAGCCATGTGGTAGTGCTTCCCTTTTGACAGAGGTTACAACTAGCCCACCAAAGAATGTCTTTGAATGCTTAAAGAGTTAAGTGGCTGCAGAGACCAAAGGAAGTCAAAGCAGTTCTGCATCTTTGGGTTACTTAAATCTGAGATTTTGTCCAACATGGTTTGTGAGGCATCTGCCCTTGGCCTGTGCTCAGGATTTCCCTTCTTGTCAAACCTCTGTAACAACGCGTAACATTTTCCTAGTTTTGTTACCAATGCAAAGTTAATAGTTTCAGTAATTTCATTGTGAGGCACAGCACTGAGAGGTAACTCATCAGGAGACTTAGTTCATCTCTTTCTTGCAGGCAGGTGGTCTGATAGATAAAGAATCAGACCCTCTATTCTGTTTCTGATGCAGCCTTTCTCAACTGTTATTATTTATACAGGAAATTACAATCCTTCCTGCAGTTCATAATTGCGTATTTTTACTTGAACCTGTTTTTCATATATGAATTTATTGTCTAGAAATATAAACAAATGAGAGGATATCACATATAATGTTTTGCATATTGATATCTTTCTCTTAGTGCAGCCATCATGCCATTCACTGTGAATGAAGAACTATTTTAGATTTAGCAGGTATTTTTTTTAGGTTTGGCTTCATATGTGTGACTTTTACTCACTGTCAGATCTGCTTTGAACTGCGACTGGTTCAAAATACAGCAGTCAGATTTGTTACAGGA
Organism: Anolis carolinensis; assembly: GCF_035594765.1. Lineage (NCBI taxonomy): Eukaryota > Metazoa > Chordata > Lepidosauria > Squamata > Anolidae > Anolis > Anolis carolinensis. The sequence continues at coordinate 18,768,452 of NW_026943822.1, read as the reverse complement.
ACATCTAGGAGTGAGCATATCACACCTATCCTAAAGTCACTCCACTGGATGCCAATTAGTTTCTGGGCAAAGTACAAGGTATTGGTTGTTACCTTTATAGCCCTACATGGTTTGAGTCCAGGTGACCTAAAGGATCGCCTTCTCCCATACAATTGCCCCCACACACTTTGATCTTCTGGGAGGTGTCTGCTCCAACCAGCCAGAACCCGATTGACAATTACCACCCAGAGGACCTTTTCATTGGCCGCCCTACAACTGTGGAACAACCTGCCAGAAGAACTCTGAAGGCTAAATGAGCTGTCGGAATTTAAAAACCATGTAATGACCTAGCTCTTCTGGCAGGCCCATCCAGACAGTCTTTAAACATGAATTTTAAGCGTCCTTTGTTTTAGCATGTTCTTTGTAGAAATACATTTTGGTATGTAACTTTGGAGGTACGTTTTAGTGTGTATATTTATAGTATTTTTTGCTGTGCTTATGTATTTGAGCCATGAGGAGAGGTGGGTAAGAAATAATAATAATAATAATAATAAATCGAAAGCCAAATTAACAAAGAAAAAACATGGCTGTGGCTCACAAATGGAACTATGAAAAAGGAGACGGAGGGCCTGATTCTGGCAGCCCAAGAACAAGCCATTAGAACCAATGCCATCAAAGCCAAAATTAAAAGTAGACGACAGATCCTAAATGTAGACTCTGCAATGAAGCAGATGAAACAATAGATCACATCCTCAGCTGCTGCAAGAAGATCGCACAGATAGACTACAAGCAGAGGCATAACACCGTTGTTCAGATGATTCATTGGAACTTGTGCCACAAATACCATCTGCCTGCGACAAAAAACTGGTGGGATCACAAGCCGGAAAGAGTGACAGAGAATGAACATGTCAAGCTACTTTGGGACTTCCGAATTCAGACAGACAAGGTTTTGGAGCACAATACTCCTGACCTCACAATCGTGTTAAAAAACCAAGTATGGATTGCCGAAGTTGCAACCCCAGGGGACAGCAGGATTGAAGAGAAACAACTGGAAAAGCTGACACGATATGAGAACTTAAAGATCAAATTGCAAAGACTCTGGCACAAGCCAGTCAAGGTGGTCCCAGTGGTGATCGGCACACTGGGTGCAGTGCCTAAAGACCTTGGCCTGCACTTAAACACAATCGGCACTGACAAAATCCCCACCTGCCAGCTGCAGAAGGCCACCTTACTGGGATCTGCACGCATTATTCACCGATACATCACACAGTCCTAGACACTTGGGTGTGTCCGACGTGTAGTCAAATTCAACAGCCAGCAGAATGTCTGCTGTGGACTCATTTTGTTGTGTTTCAAATAATAATAATAATAATAATAATATACTGAATGTGTAGATTTGTCGCAGAAGAGGGAAAAGGAAAGTTTTTTATGGAAGTGTTTTCTCTTAGAACTGTGCAGTAGTGCTCTTTATTATCCAAAAGGATTTCTCTCAGCATTGTAATTGTTGCTCTGTGTGTTATAGATTGGACAGATTTAGAGCAGCGACTAGTAGCACATCTATGATTATTGATCCTGAGATTCATCCAGTGGACTTGAATTGTAAGAACATTTGCTGTAATGCAGTGTTTCTTCTTCTTAGGATGATGCAGGGATGCCATTTTCCACATGACATTAAAAACATGAGAACCAAATCAGGCCAAAATGGCCTTTCAATTCCATATTGTCTGGATTAGACCATAAAAGCCTCATAGGAAACTTTCAGGAATGCTATGGTTGTTTGCTTTAGGGAAAGGCTGCTTATGGCTAGAGCTCCTATCCTGCTTGGGAAAGGGCTCACTCTAAGTCTCTATTATTAGAAGGTAGGCTGCAAAATAACCCTGTGTGAAAGCCTAAAGTGCAGTTGCCCATCACTATATTCATCTAAACAGGCCAGTGCTTGATCTGAAGCAGCTTCTTCTCTTCCTGTGTGAGCTAATTATGTTTGAACCCAGTACCTGGCAATTAGAGATATACTGCCCTGGATTCAAATGTCCAAGTGTTGGTTGTCTCAACCAGCTACTAAGACATTAACCATGGCTCTTTACCCAGTTTAAAAGGAACTTAGACCCCACGGACAGATGGCCAAAATAGTCCCTGCCTTGCTGAAAGCTTGCTAAGTGAAAGCAGCCATGCCAACTAACTGGTTCAAGTACTTTGCCTGAAATGACCCTGTCATCCATAAACTTTGCAGCTGGCCTCTCAGATTGTATTCCTTCATAGCTTAGACTTTGCAGAAAGCTCCACCAGTCAGCAGTAAAAAGAAATGCTGGTAATTCCAGGACAGCAAAAGGAAGTTTCCTTTCCCCCCTAAAAGTTATGTTTTATGTTTCAGTAAGAGCAAATAATTTTATTTTGTGGAATCACTTCCATGTCACATTTCTGAAACTGATTTTCATTGCCATGTGGCTAGCCTCTTTCATCTGACTGCTTCCAGAGTTATGCATTGGCTTCCTCCTGTCAACAAGAGTAATGTAAACTCTAGTGCTACATTTGCATAGTTAACCTTGCTGAAAGGGTTTCTTTATCTGAAGCAAACTGTCAGGATTCACAGGATGTGGAATCTTGCGGGTGAATGTTGAGCTCACTTAGGTGCCCAGGAAACTGTTCTTTTCTCTCTCCTTTTTGTTGCTGTAGAAAAAGCCATGTGCAGCCCACACAGGTGCCCTTTCTTGAAAAATAGCTGACCTTTGCAGCCAGGAATGGGTAATACAAAAGCAGTAAGTAAGATTAGAAGCATAAGTTTGCAGCCATCTGCAAAAAGAACCCCATTTTACTTCATATTTTCAATTCAGGAAATGTAGTCAAGGGCAGCTGTATTGCCCAAACAAAAACAGCAAAATCCATCCTGTCATAATAGCTTTATCAGGCCAACCCAAAGCCACAAAATACATCATAGTAGCTTTCAAAGCTTCACAAGGTTCTTTATCAAGTATCTTTTTTCGCTACAGTATGAAAAAGGTTTTAGTTCTAACACCTGGTGCCACCATTTATCATTAGTTTTCAAGTGGAAACTAGAATATCTTGGTTTTGGTGACACTGAAATGGATTCATTTCAGCCAAAAAATTGGCTCCACTTTTTCATGATACTGTAGGTGCTTTGTGCTGTTTGTATGTGAAATATATTTCATTCAGGACAACTTCCAGAGCCTGAATAAACTTTATTTTCTGAGATTCAGCCAGCTCTGGTGCTAGTTTTGTTCCCATCTTTTATTCTGGGGTGTTTGCTGGATTTTACACCCCTTCCCACTCTGAGCCTATCTAGATGTCATTGACTGCAATTCTCATCAGCCTTGGCCCTTATGCGAGCTTAGTTATCTGTCCCTGTTCTGGGAGCTCTTGTGACAGTTGTAACCTGTTCAGATTCATTTATTAAAGCTGAATAGTTTGTCTCATTTCACAGCCTCTGAATGTCTTGATGAATTGACTGGATCTGCTAGTAGATTTCAAATGTGTATTTTCCTAATCTGCCAAAGGGAAGACTGAAGAAAACCAGAAAGGATAGAGGGGGTATGAACTAATGTTAATCTTACCTGTCGCTGAGGGTTTTTTTTACCTGCCACTATGGGGTTTCTTTCTTTTCTTGGGAAAAAAGGGGAGCAGCAACTTGCTCTTGTCATTTATCAGCTGCTGAGCTTGTTTGAATTATTCTCTTTGCCAGTTTCATGCTTCTTGTTTTAACTTCTGAGAGATAAGTGACTGTGTTTTTGCATTCATTTTCTTTTACTGATTATCCTGTCCTCAAGTAGGACACAAAAGCTGGCAAGCAGAGCAAGAACTGTAGGCTGACCATTTTGTTTGGCTAGATAATATTTGGCCAAGTTAAACATTTCATTTACCTAGTAAAATAGTCCTAGATTGTGTTGTCGAAGGCTAGATTCCCCCTCTTTTATCTTTTGTGAGGGTAATTACAGTAGTAAAAAGAAATGTATTATTAAGACTTCTGTTTTATTTGCAAATGATCTCCATCTTAAAAAAATTGGAATATCTTTATGTTATGGTTTAGGACTTCTAAATATTAAATTATACTATTGCACCTGCTGTTTTGTGTGGTTGAAGTAATGGATTTTGCTTAGAGGTGAGAGACTTTTGGAATGTAAAGGCCATGATTTTAGATTTGGATGGATTGCTTATTTATGATATGATAATGTCATTCTTTATATATATTGTAGATTGAGTATCCCTTATACAGAATTCTAAAATATTCTAAAATCTAACATTGTCCACCTGTGTGAATTTATTTTCTGATAATTCAATATACAATAACTTTCATGTACAGAAGTATTAAAATATTGAATATAAAGTTATATATTCAAGCAGTATGTGTAAGATGTAGATGAAACAATGAATATTGTGTTTGGACTTGAGTTTGGGCTACTCACGTTGTTTCATCCTTCTCTCTGTGTTCCTGTGTCCCGACAGCTGAGAAATGATGCAGCATTTGTTCCTCTGCAGAGTAAAATATGAAATCCCATAAAGCCGCCTCACTTATTAGATGGTTCTCAGCAAGCTGCTTATTATGCGCTGTGGCATAATGCAGATTACAAATGTGACCAAATTATAATTAGCGAAGCTGGAGTGGCAATTAGCATTCTTCTGCTGAGTGCTGATTACCTTTCAATGTAGAAAGCAGCTGAACAGTTTGCAGACTTGCAACTACCCGGACTCTGTCTCTAAACATGCCAAGAAGTGCCCCAACTCTGCCTCCAGGGTTATGTGGTGGTGAACCAGTTTCCATCTTCCAAGATGAATAGACTGTCCTTGGTTTCTTGCCAAATGTTCTGCTTCAGTGTGCGAGAAGGAGGGAACATCTGCTCGGGATTAGAGAACAGGGTTTTCTGGAGCAGCCGATTAGTTCCATTCTCTTTTCCCACAAGGAACAAGCAGAGGTATCCTGTGCGTTCTCTGGCAGTATGACCTTGGTGTTTTGCTGGCAGTACTAGGACCCATCTTAGAGTCTTTCAGTGAGAATCATTCCAGCAAATGCTGGCAAGTATTGATAGTTACATACGCTCTCAGGGCTGCCATTAGAGCTGTCACTAGAAATAAGGTCAAAAATGCCATGTGTCTTAGACTATTGTGAAGCTACTGTATTGACTTACCAAGGAAATTATCTGTTGGCTTTGGAGGAGAGGATTTGGCTGTCCCTCCTGAAGCTTTCTCTACAATGAGATACCAGGATTTTTGACAAGTGTGTTGTAATATTCAGCTAGTCTTTCAATGGTCCATTTCTTTTTTCTATTTGCATGCTAGTCTTGAATGAGGAAGCCAAAAAGAGATGCCTTCTATGGGTACACTCATAGAGGTCAAAGCCCCTGTGCAGCACAGTATGAGACAGTATTTCCCTTCTTGCACAAAGGACTTGGGAAGAAGGGGAATTTTACGTTTCCTAGGCATACACACTGCTATTGTCTGTACCAACCATTCCTGCCGAGGTGCTCAGCTGGGCTTTGAAAGGGCTCTCGCAAGATAAAAGACTCTGCCACACACATACACACACACAAACATGTACACTTTTGATTATTACACATCAAATCAGAAGCCAGAAAATCATTTAAAAATATCAATATTAAATTCTTCATAGACACATAAGTCATGCCTGATTCTTGGTATTATGGTTTAGAGCAAGGATAGGTAACTGATTCTGCAGATATTGTTGGATTCCAGATTCCAGCAAATTGTATACAGCATAGTTGGTGATGAACAATGGTGGAATAGGCATCCATAAATAATTTCTAGGGAGGTTAATATTGCCTACCCCTGAGAACATGTCATGCTTTCTGTCCTCCCCATTTCTGTATTCAAGCAAATCCTTGCTAATTTTAACATCCAAATTAAGGGTTAATATTCCACTCATGATTTGAAGATTGACACTAATCTTAGTTATCTATTTAGGAATTTCTCCTAATTGTACCAAACTGGTTTAATTGGCTACAGTCCTGTACGCTACAGTCTTACCTAGATGTGGGAGCCCCCGGTGGCGCAATGGGTTAAACCCTTGTGTCGGCAGGACTGCTGACTTGAAGGTTGGGTTGCTGACCTGAAGATTGCTGGTTCAAATCCGGGGAGAGTGCGGATGAGCTCCCTCTGTCAGCTCCAGCTCCCTATGCGGGAATATGAGAGAAGCCTCCCACAAGGATGATAAAACATCAAACATCCGAGCATCCTCTGGGTAACATACTTGCTAATTCTCTCACACCAGAAGCGACTCGCAGTTTCTCAAGTCGCTCCTGACATGGAAAAAAATCTAGATGTGAATAAAGTATATGGGGCAAATGGCGATATAAATAAACCCTATATGTATATAAATGTCTAGTCTTACTTCTCCTGGCATTCTTGTTTTCTGATGTGTAGGAATGCTTTTCCACAAGACAGCAGGCGGTTTGTATGAGAGAGCTGATATGATCAAGACCCAGGCTTACTGCCTTTGAGAGAACTAGGCCATAGGCTCAGCTACCTGCTTGGACAGATGGATCCAGCTCAGTCACTGCAGATTAAATTGGTAGCCAGTATTAAACATTTATCAGATTGGATTTGCTTTGTGCAGCTGTCCAGAGAAAGGATGTACACAGAAAGAGAAGGAACCAAATGCAGGCAAGCAGGCAAAAGACACTCTGGGTGTTTTGTTCTGCTATGTTAACATGACTGGAAGTGAAAATCCATCCCCAGAGCTCAGCATTGCCCATGTTCATGGGCACTGAATCTTGCCAAAGGGGAGGCAGCTGTTTCCCTCAGTTATTGCTTGTGTGATGGGGACGTTTAATGAGATTGTGTGCATTGGAGGGTAAACATGAGTGCTTTCCCCTCTTTCTTTTCCATCAGGGGTATTAGGTGATATAATGATTACACCCACTGTTTCTTAGTCAAACTTTGGACACGGCTGTACCTCAGAATTAAAAGGGGAAGGGGTTGATAAATTTGATTATAATGCTTCAGACCCTCTGTTTCTCTGATTGCTTTGGGAACTCTAAAGCTATGCCTCTGTTTTGCTAGGCAAGCAGCACTGGGTGCACAAGATTCAACTTGCTGTATGTCAACTGCCTTTAATTGCTTAATAAAAAGACACAGCTAGCAATGTGTGAGAGAGAGAGTGAGATGGGAGGGAAGAGAGTATAGCAGCGGAGTATAGCCTGGCAACTGTTCAAAAACCAGAATTAGTTTGAATGGGAGTGTGTGGCTATTGGCAGTCATGTTCCATAAATAACTCCTGATTTTATGGGCACAAATGCCCCTGGGGAGGAGGGTCTGAGGTATCTCCTGGCAAAGGGACTGTGAGATTTCTGCCTTTGGCTCATTTGAGACCAAGAAGGGCAAGCTATAATCTGTAACACACAGGCAAATTTCCTAGAGCGACAGCTTGAAGGTTTTATCCCTCTGGCTGGAATGTGTGTGCTTACCAAGAGATATGCAGGGCCATCAGTTTTATGCTGAGTGGCATGTGGTACAATTTTTGAATTAGCTGATGATTTGAGGGGCATCAGAAGCCAAATTGAAACCCTTCTTCCTGAGAAGGCTGCATTCTGTGTTTGCAGGCAGCATCATTACAGATCCTTTTCCAGCATATAACGTGGGGGTTTTATTTTCTATGGTGATTGCTTCAATTTGGAGAGCAAGATAATTTTCCTTTGAAAAAAAGACAAGCAGGCTGGATAATGCTCAGAATTTGTTTTTCCTTTATACAAGACACATATGTAGCTGGATATTAGCACTGATTTCTCCTGCTGTGTGGCTGCAATATGATCACTTGCTGACAGGCTTCAGGGCATAACTTGCACCTGCTACATAAGAGGATGTTTCCATATAATAAACATTTGCCAGAAGCCAGACTGGTTTGGCCCCAGTTCTCACTCAAGTCTTAATTCCTCTATCCAGATTGTAGCAAATTAGATTGTAGAAAGGGAGACCCTGCTCATCAGACTACTTTACACCACAAAAAGTCCCCATTCTGTACCAGTCATAACTGCTTTCAGTGGACAAATATATAATCTGTATGAACACTCGTCTGCAGATTTGAGTGGTACAGTATCTACCGCCATGAAACTTGCACCTTCATTTTTTCCCATTTGTAAAAAAAAAAAAACATTTCCAGGAATTAAGGCCTGATGAATTTATTAAGTTTTATGTGTAGAACTAGGAGGAGCATGTCTTGGAAAGAGGTTATTACTTCATTAGCCATTCCACCTATGAGTTAACTGTCTCCATCCATTCATCCATCCCTTTGTTTTTCTCCTGTTTTTCCTCACAGAAAAAGAGGTAGAGGGACAAAAAAGGATAGGACAGCCTTCCAGGGTCCCATGAACCAATGTAGCTCCCAACTCATGTATGTTCTGTACCCTGTTCTCAAGTTTGTTCTAAGATTTCCAGTGGAAATGCATTAGGTAAAATACTTATAAAGGAAAAGACAAGTCAGGTCACTTTAGTTGGTGGATTCAGTAAATGGAAGTGAGGCCAAATTCTCCCTTAATCATCCATATATATTTGTTGTAACCGGTTTATTATCTCTTTTTGCAGATGGAGTCTCCAGTGTCTACTCCTGCCGTGCTACCATTGCATCTTCTTGTCCCTGTTGTCAACAATGATATATCCTCACCATGCGAGCAGATAATGGTCCGCACTCGCTCTGTAGGGGTTAACACGTGTGATGTGGGCCTGGCTACGGAGCCAGAGTGTTTGGGCCCCTGTGAACCTGGCACCAGTGTCAATCTGGAGGGCATCGTGTGGCAGGAAACAGAAGACGGTAGGTGTCCTTCAGTCTGTTCATTGCTAGGTCAGTGTTGGCTTTAATGCAGTTCCCCCAGACCAATTTTGTGTAGCGTGGACAATAGTCAAAACGTGTGCCAGAGGACTCTGCCAAGTAGCATCCTACTCTAATCTTGGTCTTGTTGCTCTTTTTACTTTAGGAATGATCCAACTCAGGCTCTATTCTGCATGCAAATTGTAACATACTATTGTCCAGGTCTTGGCAAATTAAGATATTGTTTCAACTGGAGCAGTGATTCCCAAAGTGGGCGCTACCACCCCCTGGTGGGCGCGAAGCAATCCAGGGGGGCGGTGATGGCACCTATTAGGACACGGGGGCAGGGCCAGGGGAGGGGCAGGGCCACTTCCTAAGTGCTGGAGACAGGGCTGAGCACCTGAGGCACCTGTTAGGACACAGGGGGTGGCGCTAGAGGAGTGGGCTTGGCTTCTTCCCAAGAGCCCAAGACAAGACTGAGAATCTATACCTCTCCTGAGGTGCTTGTTGGGACACAGAGGGCGGAGCTAGGGAAGGGGGCAGGGGCTCCTTCCAAGAGCCCAAGACAGGGCTAAGCCTCTATACCTCTCCTTAGAAGCCTTTTAGGACTAAAGGGCGGGGCTAGGGGTGGGGATGGGGCCTCTTCCCAAGAATGTGAGAGAGGGCTGAGCCTCTGTATACCTCCCCTGGGGCGCTTGTTAGAACACGAGGGTGGGGTATAGAGTTTCAGCCCCGTCAGGTACTTGGGAAGAGGCACTGCCCCCTCCTCTAGCCCCACCCCCTGTGTCCTGGCAGGTGCTGCAGGACAGGGATAGCTCAGCCCGGCCTCAGAGCTCGTAACTCCGCCCATCCCAGTCCTGGCCGCCCATTTGTGGCCCATTTGTGGCATCTTGAACTAGGGGAGAGGCTCAGCCCTGCCCTCTTGAGCAGGAGCTATGCCCAGCCCTCTAAGCCACGCCCCCTTTCCAGGGGGCGCTGAGTAATATTTTTTCTGGAAAGGGGGTGGTAGGCCAAATAAGTTTGGGAACCACTGAACTAGAGCTTTGATAAATCCTTGCCAGCAGTTATAAGGCTGAGGCTGATCGAGTTACATGTTGTGGACATCAGATTCCCTATTCCTACTTATAGAGCTTTCTTGAAGTATTTCTAACTTCAGTAGCCACGGCCATTCATTGTGAACTAGCACTTATGAATTGAGCTTTATGGTCATTCTGGATCTTGACAATTCCCATTTTAGACCACTTTCCTTGATTTGCTATTTTGAACTTGTAAGTTTATATACAACATGTTTTTACTCTTTCTTTTGTGTATGTTATTCTCTGTTCAAGAGCAAAAGAAAGCATCTCTTGAGCCAAGGACCATTTTATCTGCTCAGAATTTAGTGCCTTGTTTGAAGTTTGCATTCTGTCTACTACCCAGCATTGCATTTTCTAAACTTCTTTTTCAAAACCATTGTTCAAATATAGGCTCTATAAAATTGGTTTTAGAGGTAGAGTATATGCTTTCCAGATGTGTAAGTGTGCTGTACTTTGGAAAAATGAATTCATTAAGAAAAATTTTGTGTTTCATTTCTATGCAAGCCACTACCACTGTTATCCTATCGCCTTCACTCTTGAAGAAGCAAGGTTGCCAGGCTACTTAGCCACCGTGGCTACTGGCTACCTAACAGACAGCTTCTCTAGTTATTGGCAGGTAGCCAGTTGGAACTGAGAAGGAGTCCATTATCTTGAATGAGACTGGTGCAAGGACAGTATATTCACCTGTTATAGATCCAGTGTGATGCAGTGTCAGGCAGAGTGGAGTTGACAGATTCTAAGAAGTTATAATTTGAGAATACAGTTAGACTGACAAACATTCTTCCTTCATTTGCTGGGTTTGCACATGGGTATTCTTAGTTATCTGTGTTGAATACCTCTGAATAACCAAAAAACAAAACAAGTTTTCTGATCACTGCTCAAGTTTTCTGATCACTGCTCTTTGTTCTGTTTCTTGTTTTGTCATGATCAAATACTACCACCTCTAATTTTTATTCACTTTTTCTTTAACATTCTTTTAATAACCACATAAACTTACGAAATTATATGAAGCACACAAAAAACAAGCCTTTTCTCATCCACCATAGATTTCAAGTGGGTTTATGTTTTTGAATATTGTGGCAACTTACAGTAATTCAGTCCTGAGTAACTGATCAGGAGAAAGTGTGCAACCCAGTAGCAAGATTACCTGTCTGTGTATCTAATTTTTATTTACTCAATTAGCTCAAGTTTTTTTCACTTTACCTTAAATGCATTATTTGGTCAGGACATCTTATTTGATGGCAAGAGGATATACGAAAACTCTTTTATCTTCATTTTTTATCAAGTACATGTTACAAAAGAAATTTGCTGTGTAGGGGATATGTTTAGGAGACTTGTTTGTACAGAACGTCACATGGTATGAGATATGTGTATGATTCCATCGTGTTCTGTGGTAATAGCAATAATGACGGCCATAATATATATCTCTCATCACAAACACATGTCCATTTTTCTTTTGCACATGTTTCAGAGAAGGCTACTTCGGGAGGCCGATGGGGGCATGACACTTGTCCTATGGCTGCTGGCTTCCATCCTTCTTGCTGTCTGGCTCTAATGGTTTTTTGCAGCCTGTCTTTCCATGTTAGTCTTTTTTAGAACAGCTATAATTTCAGATCTTGCCTAGAAGGTATTCTGTAGGATTCGCTACTTAGCTATTTTTAGCCCGCACTCATTCAGTGAATGTGTGCAGAGATCTTGCCTGCCGGGCTACACTGACTGCTGCATGGTCCCTGCTGTCAGAAGTAATACATCTTTCGCTTCAGAGGCTTTATATCCTTAGATCAGTTCTGAACATCACATCACCAACTGACTGTGTGCAGGTTCTGGTTGTTTACATAGCAAGAGCTTGGTTCCCTGGATTTTGCTTCCAACCCAGATTATAATGGCACTTGGATTCCAGGTTACTATTTACAGTTTTAGAGTTGAAGGATATTCTATTTATGCAATATTTGTTGTTAAGACAGAAAAGAATGTACTGGCTGCAACTGCTGTGATTTAGTTCCTTTGCTCCAGTTATTGCTAAAAGAAATTAAGGAAGATCTGTTGTTTTGTTAAAGGATCACTATTAGGGCTACACACACAACATACAAGCACACCAAAATAGTTCTCTTTGGTCTATGTAATTCTCTTACTCTCCAAACATTAACAATTGATATTACCACTTTCTGTACAGGCAAGAAGTCAACATAAAATGAACATTATTAACAAGGCAAGGAGTGGCCATTACAGTGTTTCCCAGGGACAGATAAAATCTTCTTGTTTCAGCAGCATTTACTAGTATAGACTGTGGTACCTAGTTTGCTAGTCTTGTAACAGTTCGCTAGCATGGCTGGTTTATGAAATGAGAGTGCAAGTTTTCTCCTGCTTCGCTCTAGGATTACCCATTAATTTGTTTTTCTGCAGCAACTAAGAATCTTTTCTGCTGGTCAGGCAATAAAAAGTAAAAGAAGCTGGGTTTCTCTTTTTCACAGTGCCACAAATGATAAATTCTAGTGGTTCTCTGCAATTATTTTGTGGAACTGTGTAGATGGTTGTAGTACTTCCCATAGTTACATGTTTATACAATTGGGGTATGAGTTATTTATCCAACTGAAAAGGAAGACTTTCTTCTACTAAAACCACAGTTTCTTCATTCATATATCATAAGCAGTTCTAACTTGACAAAAAGAATAACTTTGTGTGTGCCTGGGTGATTAGGGGAACAGCGTGCTCAAGGTTCAATGCTAGTCAGATGAACTGAACACAGTTACCTCTGCCCTGGATCACTGGCTATAGATCTCTTTGCCCTTCCTGGCTTGTTAGCAGTTTTTTCCCTGCCCTGCGACCTGAATTGAGAGCCGATGTTCTTCTTTAGCTATGGGGTCTGCCATGGCCTCACAGTAGGGCACAGAACAGGGAATGTTTCTTATTGAGACATGTGAGGAACCAGGTCATGACTCTTCCTATGTCCACATTTGTCCACCAACAGACTCCGAGGCTGTCAGCATATGTGAAGGTTACGGTGCTTAGCCTCCCCGCTGTATGCTCCACAGGCAGCTATTTCATGGCTGCTCGCTCTCCTTCTCTTCCCCCCTCTCTCTTGCTTAACCTTCTAGCTGCGGCTTATTCTGTCTGCGTGCCTTTCGCAGGAATGTGTTGTGTTAAATACTTCTAAGGACATTTTCAGGCATTTCAGACAGCTGTTGTAGCAGTTTCCCTAATTCTGTTAGGCGCAATTCTGCGCTGCCGGGATCATTAATGGCTCTAATTATCCTGGAATGCTGCACTCCACTTGCTGCCTTATGAGCTGCCAGGTTCCTATTTCCTCTTGCAGTGATTAATGCCACCTGGGCTGAAGTCAGTAATACGAAGAGGGCTCCCCAGACCTGCTCCCTCCTCAGGGGCAGCCAATTTCAGCCCAACTCCTACAACTGAGGGCTCCAGCCCCACCATCATTGCTCACCTGGGAAATATCTCAGCCAATAGCACTCATGCTCGCAGCTAAAAAGCCATTGTCTGACATGGAGATCCTCTTAGCAACAAGGATCACTGCATGGCAACCGCAGCTGCCGCACAAAGGAAACGTCAGGAGCCTATTCCTCCAAATCTCTTTCCCTTCCTTTTATCTTGAGGATGTGAAGCACTCTGGGTTGCGGTTTTCCTCTTTTTTTTGCGCTTTAAAGGTGTACCTTTTTCTTTGAAAGAGGACACACGGTTCTTTCAAGTATCTGGGTAGAAAAGAAATGGGAAAGGCGAGGCCACAGTGCTGGTTTGTGGTATATAAACCCTTTCAATTTTGTATAATTAAAATTCATCTGCAAGAACTTGAACTGCTTTTTATGAAATCACCCCACAAATTCTAGTTGATCACAAGCAGAAGGAATTAGGATATGGTTTTTTTGAATATGTGTATTCAAAGAGAAAGCGAGAAGCCTTTCTCAGGCTACTTTTTCCTTTTTCTTCCCAATGAAATCCAGGCTACATTTTTTTTAACAAAAACAAACATTTACTCCACTTCTGGAGTCAAGTAGCATGTATTTATGTTTTCATAACAAACATTTATAGCTATGATTGCTTTCCAAAATAAATCAAACTCAATAGATTGACACACAAGAAAAGGGAGTGATTTATGAGATAACAGACTTTATCACTAAGTAAGATTTTTTAATTGGTATGGTGAGGAACACTTTTTCCTTTGTATTACGAAAATTCCCATTGATCTTTTTTTTTGTTGTTGTTGACATAGTGGCATGGGGCACATTTTTAGTGATGTCATTAACACTTATCACCTTTGACATAGGTGCAGTCAGAAATGAAAAGTGAGTAGCATTATTTGGTTTATTTGCCCAGTAACAAAACCCAACTCCGTTTCAGGAAAACGTTCTCACAACACATTACTTCTAAAGAGACACATTACTGAGTTTATTTGTATTTGTTATATAGAAGCAATACCACCTGGAGATCTGTGACTTATTCAGCTCTGAACTGGGAAGCTGTATGAAGGCTTCCTTGACCAGTCCTGCACTGTTAAGCTCGCTGCCGAATTTCTTTGTCCCTGGAGAAATAAGGATTGTAATCCTAGTTTGATTTAGAAAGTACATTTAAGAAACAGAGTTACCGCCTGGATGTGATGGGTTTGCAATATTGAAAGGTCTCTCCTCCTTCAGTATTATAGTAATTCTGAGTGCCTTAATCATAGCTGGCTCTGGATTGCTTTGCGTTTTGCTAAACATGGCTTCTTTCCCATTCTCGCCTTCTCCCCCTCCCTTCCCCACAGGGAAGCTCTGCAGAGACACATAATGGATTAAAAGGCCGCCTTGCAAATCATCTTGCATTTCACGAAATAATTCTGCATTTATTTGCGGGTGTGTGTGTGTGCATGTGTGATTGATTGGGGTAGGTTAAATCTAGGACACAGCGTGTCAGGCAGGAGTTACAATTAGTCTTGTGCTTTGTTTGGTTGCCAGAGCAGCAGGCAAAGGGAGGGGGCAGTCCAACCGCCGCTGAGGTCTCTGCTTTACAGAGCTCTTCATCTTTCTCCTGTGATCATGGCAGCGGGCAGGCTGCCAGAACGTCCTTCCTAATCTGACCTGCCAGCTCGGAGATGGAAGCAGCTGCTGGCGCCTTGCCACGCAATTAACTTGTAAGGCTCTGCAGGAAAGCAGTGTGAAGCTTGAGCACATAAAGCCTTTAAAAGCAGCCTTGCCTTGAAAGCGGGTGCCTTCTCGGAAGATGGTGACACCTGCAGGAGGAGAAATCTGGGCGCAGTGAGAAAGACGGATGCTGTGGGGAGTGGAAAATCCATGTTGGTATCTGGGGAGCATTCTCCATCTACACAAAGCCTCTGTCTTTCAGTAAAGGGGAAGAATCAGTTCATTCCCTGCCGGAACTGTTCTCAGATCAGAGACAGCTATAATCTCCTGCTGGCCTGGGATATGAATTTCAGCCCCCCACCCCACCCCCTACATTTCTTCCACAATATGGACTGAGATTCTGCACTATATAAAATCGGAATTTTCATATCTTTTAGTATCCTATGTTTACAAGGGCCCTGATGTATCTCTGACACTTACAATTGCCTAGTAACCAGGTGATACCTTTTAAGTCTTGCTGCAGCATTGAAAAAATGAAAAGATCCAAACTGTACCTGGAATATGGGATAATTTCACCTTCTTCTAGATAGTTCAGACTAAAAACAAATTTGCAGTAACTATGGATCCCTTGTACATATGATAGTGTCCAGCATTTTACTTGGCCAAAGTGATTTCCTCATAAAGGAGTGCTTTTGCACTGGGGTGAGGGACTAGCATTCCTTGTAGAGGTTGAACTCCATTGCCTGTTTTTCTTGACCATTCGCTGTGCAATCTCTGCTGATAGTGGTTGAAGGTCAGCAACATGTGCAGGGCCACCAATTCTCCCACATTTATTTAAAACTGCACATTAAAAGAAGTTTGAATGTGTTACACTTGATATTTTTAAGGTCACCTCCCTAATGCTTGCAGTAAGAGACAAAGAAAAATCTAAACATTTTCATGGCAGGCAAAACATAACTCTTCTGCATCTATTTTCAAAGAAAGACATGCTTACCTATCTTGAGTTTAGTTGAGCTTGCTTTGGATTTGTCTCTTTTTTTCTAGCTATTATGAAGCGAGCCCATGAATGTCTTAGGGGTTTCTTCAGCAAGGAATACTCAAGAAACAGTTTGCTATTTGTTTCCTCTGTGCTGCTTCTATATTGCTGTTTTCTAACTACTAAGGCACATTTCCCTCCTATCAGTTGGGATTTTCATTTCTTGCAGTTTCCTTTTAAGATACTTTGTCCTTCAGGCTTCAAAGTGTTGGTGGTTGCTTTGTCCAAGAAGCAGAGAATGTCCGCATTACAATTTGACTTAGTTAAATTTAAGTACATAGAATATTTGTGTATCTGTGGATGTGAAGGGGGTCAGTGTGTTGTAGTGGTTTTATTGATAGACTAGGACTCTATGCAGAAACCTTCTAGATCATCTTGTGCAAGTCACACACCCTCGACCTCAGAGGAAGGTGACCCCTTCTGAACAAATCTTGCTTAGAAAACTCCATAATAGGTTTGTTTTAGGGTCAGAAGTCAGAAACTATTTGAAGATACACAACAAACACAAACTTTACGTACTGCCATTCTGAACTATTTTGAATGTTCTTCCCATAACTCTAAACCTAAATATAAATGTACGTTAACTGTGTGCGTGGATGTAATAATTGGAAGGTAGCATCTGTAGAACATGCCCTTTTGTTTTCTAATTTCTGTGCCAGCACTAATGTTGAACTTCACTATTTTACTAGTGACTTTATCTTGATTTGCTCAGTCCTATACTGACTTTAGATGTAAGATAAAAATGTAGCAGTATCATTAGTTATGTTCAAATTTGTCAGTGGCAACAAGGATAAGAACACAATTATCTGATACTGCAAGCCTGATGTGAAGTTAGAATACTTGGGGTTTTTTGTGCATACCTGCATATACAAGCAGTTATGGCTGTAAATATCTTTAGAGGGATTGAATTTCTGGTCTAGTACATCTTATTATTTATCTTGATATATTTGCACATACACACATACATACTTCGGTACAATTATGTCTCAGGTTGTCATGTGTGAATTTCATCTTTCTCATAAAATTGCTCAATTTAGTGGGCCTAAGCAGATACATGTAAATTAGCTTATTCTGGCTACTGCATCACTATAATTGGGAGGAAATGCCCATTTGAGTTCACTCTGCTAATAGCATGGAATTATTTAGCATAATTGTTTTCTGATGGAGCTTGTGAAAGCCAGGCTGTTCATAAACTACAACAATGCAGTCCAAATTCTAGGTTCACATTTAAATTATGCACATCACTACACTTATGCAAATATGTTTATTTCATAACATTTTCCTAAATTTTGTTCCAAACCTAATATTTGATTAAGGTTCAGTTACTTGTGGAACTATCTCGCAATGGAACAGAGCCATCAATGAGGGACAAGTTGGTCCTGTTGGGCAGAGAAGCTTCACTTTTAATGTCCTGTAAAAGTCTGCCTGTGTGCTTTGAAAAATCTTCAGTAACCATGAGGGCTAGAAAAGTGTATACAACTGCTTTTAAAACTGAAGATCTCAGCATACAGATGTGCTGTGTGCAACGCCTAAACAATAAAAGGCTCTGATTGATATCTGTTAGTTACATGAAACCTTCCTAGGTGCTGCAGCTTATGTAATGTTTTACTATGGGAGCCAAACTGGATCTGATTCATAAATGGTACTCAGTATTCCTGGCACTGAGAGTATAAAGGGGTGCCAAGTATGTTACTACTATGTCTGTACCTCTGCCAAAAGTAAATGGGAAGCTACTTGTGGCAGCAGATCAGACTACTTTCTCATTTTTATTGTGGTTCTGTGCCTTCGGTTGATTTCTGACTTATGGCGACCCTAAGGCAAACCTATCATGGAGGTTACTTGGCAAAATGTATCCAGTATCTTCCTTTGAGGTGGAGAGAATGTTTACTTGCCCAGGATCACCATGTGGATTTCCATGGCTGAGTGGACTACACCACATTTGCCTTAGAATATTAGAATAAGAATACCTTGAATTTTATTTTCCATAGCTGGAGAGTTCAAATATTTGCTTCTCCGGAGACTCCTGAGTATAGTCTATAAACGGAATCCACTATCATGAATGAGCTCTAAAAATGTTCAACCTCTGCTCTAGATATTCTCTCCCATTGGATTTAGAAGACTTAATCTGACTTTTTGATATCATTAGCCAAAGTATTTGTCAATTTTTTTTTTCGTGTCAGGAGCAACTTGAGTCGCTTCTGGAGTGAGAGAATTGGCCGTCTGCAAGGACGTTGCCCAGGGGACGCCCGGATTTTTTTTTTTTTGATGTTTTTACCATCCTTGTGGGAGGCTTCTCTCATGTCCCCGCATGGAGCTGGAGCTGATAGAGGGAGCTCAACCGCACTCTCCCCAGGTGGGATTCGAACCTGGCAGCTTTCAGGTCAGCAACCCAACCTTCAAGTCACTTAGCCCACTACGCCATCTGGGGGCTCCGATTTGTCAAATGACAGCTTCATAAGTCAGATGACAGTTTGGCCCTTGAATCCAGTTGTTGGTGAAATAACCATAAGTCATAACTCAAATTGCCAAAATGGAAATTGAGAGCATTTTGTTTAACATATTGCCAACAGAACGACACCTGTTTACCAGAAATAGAGCTTCTTTTTGACACAGGATTTGGGCCAGCTTGACTGTTTGACAGAAACATACACAGGGAAGGATTAGGAAGGTGAGATCCTCTCTCAGATTTGGACAAGTTCTAAGAGGAACTTGCTTGCTGTGTGTATGAATCCCACTCCTTAAGAATATTTGCCTTTTCTGATAATATAGCTTATATGCAACATTGAAAATTATAGTGGTATATTCAGCAAACATGCTGTTATATTTGGTTTCCAAGGATGCTGCTAAGCCTTCATTCTTTCACTGCCATTTAAAAAAAATGTGACCCTGATGGCTGTACTGAATCTGAAGCTTGTTATGTAGTTAGTGGAGTTGCGATTTTCAGTTCCTTAATGGCCAAAGATACAGAGCTTCAAGCAAAAACTATCTGAATCTCCGCTTGAGTAAATCTACTTGTTGTCACCTAATAAGCAAGCTATTTCTTTCTTATGATTAAGACAATTGTGAAGTGAGGATAAGGCCATTTAGACTGTCCTAGAAAAGCAAAGCGTTCACATTTCTCTCTCTTGGTCCCGCAGGTATGCTGGTGGTGAATGTCACCTGGAGGAATAAGACTTATGTGGGGACACTTCTAGACTGCACACAGCATGACTGGGCACCGCCAAGGTAAAACACGGCAGAGAGGTATCCTGCAGTACACTTAGTAGCATGCCACATGAGGTTTTGTTGGAGCACAGTGGCAATCACATGGCTTTCAGATGTTGTTTGATAGCAACCCCCAGCATCTGTGCAGACAAGGCTTATGGGAATTGTGGTTTAACAGTTTTATAGTGCCAGGGTGCTGCCCACCCCGGCGCTATAAAACAGACAATAGAGGCTGCTGACTTTTGTGTTCTCTTTCCTGCATGTCAGACACAGTCAGCCCTCTGTATCTATAGATTTTATACCTATGGATTCAAGCATCCATTGCTCAAAAATATGTTTTTCCAAAAATCCAAAAGTCAAATCTTGATCTTGCTATTTTATATAAAGGACATCATTTTACTACACCATTGTATATAATGGGATTTGAGTATCTATGGGTTTTGGTCGCATGAGCCAAACTCCAGTGTATGGCAAAGCCCCACTGTATTTTGCTCCGATGGGGGAAGAGAATTCAAGCAGGTGCTTTCTTAAGCAGGAAAATGGATCTGATTTACATCTGAAGTTGTCTGTGAACAATGTTGCTTCCCAATCTGTCTAGAAGCCTTAATTCTAACTAGGTTCCCCAGTCATTTTAAGGACTATGAACGTCTTTCTATTCCAAATTTAGAAAACCTCAACCATGTCTCTGTCAGCTTGCCAGCTTGAGCAGGCCTGACTGGTGCCATCTAAAGTAGCCTTTGGCAAATTCAGGAGATTTGTATCAGCGGCTCTAGGATTCTTTCAGCCACTCTGTGCCATCATTAGGGAGAGGGCTAATTGCAGAGAAGGGATGGCATGATTTTTGTCTTTTAAGTCCTCCTTTGTTACTTCTTAGGTTCTGTGATTCTCCCACCAGTGATCTGGAGATGCGAAATGGTCGAGGAAGAGGCAAGCGTATGCGGCCCAACAGCAACCCCCCCATGAATGAAAGCACAGCAACCTCGGAGAGCAAAGGAACCAGCAACAGTAGCAAGACAAGAGCAGGAGCCAACAGCAAGGGACGCCGAGGCAGCCAGAACTCTTCAGAGCACCGCCTTCCACCCAGTGGCACTTCAGAGGATGTTAAGGCCAGCCCTTCATCAGTGAGCAAGCGGAAAAGCAAGCCCCTCTCTGACATGGAAGTGAATTCTAGCTCTGAAGACTCTAAGGGAAGCAAGCGTGTCCGCACCAACTCCATGGGTTCAGCTGCTGCACCCTTGGTGGCTGCAGCTGCGGCAGCGGCAGTAGCTACAACGACAGTTAAGGTGGAACCTGCCATTCTAGATAGAAACTGTCCCTCTCCCATACTCATTGATTGCCCCCACCCCAACTGTAGCAAAAAATATAAGCACATTAATGGACTCAAGTATCACCAGGCTCATGCACACACGGATGATGACAGCAAGCCTGAGGCTGATGGAGATAGTGAATATGGTGAGGACTCCTCTCTTGCAGCTGATCTAGGCAGCTGCAATGGTGCTTCTGGGAGCCAGAAGGGTTCTTTATCTCCAGCTCGATCAACTACTCCCAAAGTGCGGCTGATAGAGCCACACAGTCCCTCACCATCGGGCAAGTTCAACCCCAAAACTTGCAAGAAGAAGCTGAGTGGTGAGGGGGACCCTGACTCTGGTGCTCTGTCGAATGATGGCTCTGAGGATGGTCCTTTGATAGCTGACGAGACAAGCAATGATGGCTTTGACTCAGTGGAGAAGAGGAGTAGTGACAAAGAGAAATCCAAAAAGCCTATCAGCATGAAACCTGAGAAGATATCTTCAAAGAGCATTAAGTCGGCTCGACCCATTGCCCCAGCTATCCCACCTCAAATCTATACCTTTCAGACAGCCACATTCACTGCTACCAGCCCTGTCTCCTCCACCGGTCTCACCACCACGGTTGTTCAGGCCATGCCCAACAGCCCCCAGTTGAAGCCTATCCAGCCCAAGCCGACTGTGATGGGAGAACCTTTCACAGTCAGCCCAACCCTTACTCCTGTCAAAGACAAGAAGAAGAAGGACAAGAAGAAGAAAGAATCTAAGGATATGGAGAACCCTTTGACTCCTGGGAAAGTTTGTCGAGCCGAGGAAGGCAAAAGCCCCTTCCGAGGAGATCCCAGTGACCTTGGGGCTAAAGGGGAGAGTCTTTTGAATGGTTCTTCTGACCCCCACCAGAGCCGTCTGGCCAGCATCAAAGCAGAGGCAGATAAAATATACAGTTTTACTGATAATGCCCCAAGCCCGTCCATTGGAGGTGCCAGCCGACTAGACAATGCAGCACCTACACAGCCCTTGACCCCGCTTCATGTTGTCACACAAAATGGTGCAGAAGCTAGTTCTGTAAAAACAAACAGCCCTGCCTATTCTGACATCTCAGATGCAGGGGAGGATGGAGAGGGTAAGGTAGATAGCATGAAAGCAAAAGATCCCGAGCAGCTGGCTAAGGAGGGGGCCAAAAAAGCCCTCTTTCCCTCTCAGCCTCAAAACAAAGAGTCCCCTTATTATCAAGGTTTTGAGGCATACTACTCACCAGGCTATGCCCAGTCAAGTCCAGGCCCCATAAATCCCAGCAGCCAAAGCACCATTGATAGTCAGGCCCTGAAACTGAAAAAAGATGAGGAGCCACCAAGCCCAGAGGTGAAGGTAAAGAACGAGGTTTGTGAGGAGAAGAAGGCAGAGCTTGGGCCTTCTAGCCAGCAGCCTTCTGTCATCCAACAGAGATCCAATATGTACATGCAGTCTCTTTACTATAACCAGTATGCCTACGTGCCTCCTTACGGGTATAGTGAGCAAGGGTATCATGCCCACCTGCTCAGCACTAACCCAACCTACCGGCAACAGTATGAAGACCAACAAAAGCAGCGCCAGACCCTGGAGCAGCAGCAGCAGCAGCAGCAGCAGCAGCGTGGGATGGATAAGAAAGTGGAGCTGGGGCTGAAGGAGCGGGAAGCAGCCCTCAAGGAGGAATGGAAGCAGAAGTCCTCTCTCCCTCCCACTCTGACTAAAGCCCCCAGTCTGACTGATCTGGTCAAATCTGGACTTGGCAAAGCCAAGGATCAGGCGGGTGAGGTGGCCAAGTCTGTTATTATTCCTAAATTGGAGGATTCTTCAAAGCTCCAAGCACAGGCTACAGAAGGTCTCAAAGGAAAGCTAAGTGAAAGCCACCTTGGCAAAGAAACGCCAGAATCAAAGGCTGGTTTGGACTGTGGCCGGCAGGCAGAAGTGGACCCAGTACTTTGGTATAGACAGGTAAATGGGGAAAGCAAAAGGGCTCAAGTGTGTGTGTGTCTGTGTGTGTGTGTGTGTGGAGTTTAGAAATCGGGCAGTTTGTGCAATGAAGCCATAATGGATGTTGTCTGTGTGTTGTTGAATTTTTCTTTCCTTGAATTACACCCACCAAGGACCTTTTTAAAATATAATCAGAACTACTTTTCCCAGGTCTCCCCAAAATGTCAAGAATTTTTGCTTGTGCATTTTTTAAACAGCCACCTTGTCTATATATATCTTGCTTGCAGGAGGCCGAGCCCCGAATGTGGACCTATGTTTATCCTGCTAAATATTCTGACATCAAAACAGAAGATGAGCGGTGGAAGGAGGAGCGGGATCGGAAGTTAAAGGAGGAAAGGAGCCGTAGCAAAGATTCTCTTGTGAAGGAAGATGGGAAGGAGAGTACAAGTTCTGACTGCAAAGTGCCCTCCAGCGAAGAGTCCCGTTTGGTGGGGAAGGAGCCCAGGCCAAGCACTCATGTGCCCGTCTCTTCACCCCTCACCCAGCATCAGTCCTACATCCCTTACATGCACGGCTACTCCTACAGCCAGTCCTATGACCCCAACCACCCCAGTTACCGTGGCATGCCCACAGTCATGATGCAGAACTACCCAGGTATGGGGGCTTGGAGTACATTCTGAGTATAAAGGGCTGCAGCCTTGATTTCTTCTTAGGGGAAGGTGGTTGTTTTTGTTTTGTTTTACTTTTTTCTTGGAGCAACATGGAAATTGCGATTATTGTAGCTGGAATCCTAGATAGACTTCTCAAGTTGAGTGTAGTGACTATTCAGCAACATCAAGATGGAGGAAGTTGAGATCCCCTTTATAGCACATATATAAGTGTTTGGATTTCAGCCCAGAAAAGTTACAGCTCCCAGAAGCATGGCCAGGAGTCTGGAATTACTCCAAAAAATTAACTAGCTGTTTTATCTGGGAATTGGTAGTCCAAAGAAGTAACTTTCCCAAACTCTGAATTTAGGTAGTGCTAAAATAGGAAATGTTCCCTAAACATTGGCAATTCTACCCAGAGTCCTTTGGGTTTCTGAGCTTTTAGCAGATCTATTAAACAACAAACAATACTTATAATTTTGTAAAAAAAAAAAAAAAAGGTTTTCCAGCTCTTAAGGAATGTGTGTGTATGTGCAACTCTGTTGTAAACTTTGCTCCACCACCAAGCCTCTGGACAGTCCTTTCAGTTTCAAGGATTTGAGAAATGACTATCTCTTTGAGTAGCCTGCTCTTCCGCTGGGACAAATAGGAAGACCCTGATTGGCATCTCCTCCACAGGCTCTTACCTGCCCTCCAGCTACTCCTTCTCCCCTTACGGCAGCAAATCCTCTGGGAACGAGGAGAGCGAGAAATCACGAGCCAGCCCTAGCATTGGCTGCAAGTCCAGCTCCGAATCGAAGGCTTTGGACATCTTGCAGCAGCATGCCAGCCACTACAAGAGCAAATCCCCAACGGTGAGTGGTGAGCTTGGAAGAGAAAAGTCATGTATATTCTATAATGTTGATTATGTCAACCTATAGGCTGAAAAGGTTGTACTTTCTAAGCTGGCACTGAGTCATTAGAGTTTTTTTACTGGGAGGGAAGATGGAGAATGTTATATGTAAATAGGTGGAAAAAAGCTCTTACTAACCTGGAGAATTGAATTTGGCCCTCCTTGCTAAGCAGCTGACTTCCACACACCCTGGTGCAAATTCACACTTTGGAGTGTCTGTCTGGTTATTTTACAGATAGGCGAAAAGGCCTCTCAAGAGCGCAGTGGCTGCGGGGTGGGAGGAAGCAGTGCGGGCTGCAGTGGTGTAGGGGTAGCCGGCAGTACTGAGAGAGGCAGCGTTGACCGGCCCCGCTCCTCTCCTTCACAGCGTCTGATGTCCACGCATCACCACCACCACCACCTGGGCTACTCGCTGCTACCAACTGCCCAGTACAACCTGCCCTATGCAACAGGTAGGAGCAGACCAGAAATTTGGCAGTGTTCCTTAAGGAGAAGGGAAATGAAATCCATGGTCCCAGAATTGTTGGGTGATGGTGTCTGAGGCCATGCCAAAACTGGATAGTTTTTGCCTCTGTCATTCACATTTTCACAGGTATTGTCTGTGATGCATTGTGAAATGTCCTCACTATAAGTTCGAACTGGTACTATGCTGCAGGTCGCTTGGGCATCTTTACCTGTGGCCTCATGTTCCATTGTGCACCGTAATTCTGCTTCCCTGCAGGTCTCTCATCTACCGCCATTGTTGCCAGTCAGCAAGGCTCTGCTCCTTCCCTATATCCCCCGCCCCGGAGGTGAAAGTGGTAAGGATGTCCTCTGGGCCATTGGTGTGGGAAGAGGAGTGTGTTGGGACAAAGGGAGGCATTGCCATATAGTATTTCAGCCAGAATGGGTCTCTTTCTAATGTCTGAAATAGTACACTGTAGTATATACCTATGGATTTGTAACTAGATAAGTACCCTAAGGGCACCAGATTCTGTCTGTTCTTGGAAGCTGGGAAGGGTTGTCCTTGGTTGGTTAGTATTTTAAGGTGAGACCACCAACAAATACCAGGTATTGTAGGCTCTGTTTCAGAGAAAGGCAATGGAAGTCCTATGAAAATTCTAGCAGTGCCCCTAGAATTTTGCCTGAGTCCTTTTTGCATATACAGTAGAGTCTCACTAATCCAAGCTAAACGGGCCAGCAGAAGCTTGGATAAGCGAATATCTTGGATTATAAGGACTGATCAAGGAAAAGCCTATTAAACATCAAATTAGGTTATGATTTTACAAATTAAGCACCAAAACTTCATGTTATACTACAAATTTGACAGAAAAAGTAGTTCAATACGCAGTAATGTTATGTTGTAATTACTGTATTTACAAATTTAGCACCAAAATATCACGATATATTGGAAACATTGACTACAAAAATGGCTTGGATTATCCAGAGGCTTGGATAAGCGAGGCTTGGATTAGTGAGTACTGTACCATATTTCTTCCCAGTTAAAGCACAGAGCTGTATCAATCTCCAGTTAGGACTACAAGCAGTCTCCAAGTTGCATACAAGATAGGATCTGTAGATTTGTTCTTAAGTTGAATTTGTATAACTTCAGACAGCTACCTTTTAAAGTGTAATTCCAGCCAAATAAATAAATAGCTTTAGACAGCATAGGGAAGGATTTACACCCCTATGGTGTTTGTTTTGCTGTCTGTGCCCCTTTTTAGAAAATTTCATCTCACTTTCTGTTGCTGTGATACCTGGATTTTGAAAAAAATGGGTTTGTTGTGGAAAAAAGAATTGGAGGAAAACTTTAATGGCAAGACCTTTTCCCCATGATAACTCGTTCAGGAGTGAATTTTTCTTCTGAGTGGTAGATTTCTGTCACTACCTGTTGTCTCACCCATTAACTAGGAGTCATTTGTAGGTCGAATGTTTGTAACTTAGAGACTGCCTGTATATTGAAAATATTCAAGTTGTGTAATAGCTATGAAAATTACATGGAGTGCAGATTTCATCTCTTCTTTGTTAGAGGTATCTACTATGGGCAGCCTTCCAAGTCCACCTGCCTCTCCATTTGGGGATAAAAAGATTACTTACTGGTTGAACTCTTCTAAGCCCTAATTTCCATTGTTCTATCTCCCCCCTGTGGCTGACTCTCAGACTGCTAGCACTGTGTTGTATTTCTCTTTTTCCAACAGGGCACAATGTGATCGGGATAACCTAGGCTATACCAAGCCATGTGACTGGCTCACATGAGGACGCATTGGGAATTGCATTAGACATCAGTTGAATGGTGTTGATTGTTCTGCTTGATGATCCTGCCGTAATGTGAGGCAGACTCTGCCCCTTCCCCTGTTGAACCCAAGCTGAACTCCCTATGTTTTTGAGTTGTGGAGCTGGAACTTGCAGAAGTATTTATTCACCTGACTTGGGGTTAACTGGCTGATTTCCAGAACTCCTCTGGAGCAGGGACATTGTGGTGGCAAGCCGTGCGGTGTGGCACCACAGGTGCCTTGGAACGCTGGGAAGGGAAGGCACGTTAGCCCTGGACTCTTGTCCACGACTCTTCTGCTCCTGAGCTACACCCGAGATAGATACTCCAGGTTTGGCCGAAGTTGAAGAGAACATCCAGATTGTGTATTTTTACTAGTGATGAGTTTTTCCTCAGCACAAGCAGGTAGGCAGACTCCAGCAATGACAATAGGAAAAAGATGATTTCTCCCACTTCCTACTGGCTTGAGAAATGGGCTGTGCAGGACATGGGGTAAAGATGTGTATCTTGGGATGAATTGAAGCCAACCATGTGCTCCACTGTCGAGAACAATGCAGAAACCTTTTGTAGCACTTTGCCTCTGGGACTGTGGCTTCCTCGTGTGCCCTGAAAAGCCCGCTCTTCCATTGGCTGTTTTTTTCTAACATCTCTCCCTGCTGGCAGGACTTGTGTGTTGCAAACAGCAGACACTACTTTGCTGTACAGCACAACATATACATTCAGTTCTGCATCCAGCTGGGCCTTTCTGCAGGCTGGCCCTGCTGCTGCTGGGATGGATTTCCAGTCCACCGCTGCCGAATCGCCTTGCCTCACTCGGCTGGAAGACTGCTGGCTGCCTATCTTCCCAAACCCCTCCCACTGAACAAAACCTCGTGTTTCCAAACGAAGAGAGCATGCAGATGGGGCTAGATGGACTTCAAGCATGCAATTCTTCATTCTCTACAGTTTCAAGACTGTCTTTTCTTAGCAGGCAGTGAACAGGTGGATCCTGGGGCAGCGAGAGTGAAGTGGGAGAGCTCTTGGTCTTGCTGAAAAGAAATGAAGAAAAGTAGTCCTAGTAATTAACTGGCTGCTAACCCATACAAATCTTCTAGAGCTGCATGTTCTACTAATGTAGGACATCTGTAATGTTGGCCTGAGGCAGCGGTTGACCTGTGGCCAAATGCCCCGCCGCTGTGGGCTCTGAGACACGACTGAGGAGGAAGGACAATCCTGGCATCATCATGATGGTCAGTTTCTTACCCCAACTCCTTTCCAGCGTTCTCATGAAGCTGCTAGTTGAAACTGCCCGTCTTCATAGGAATGTCCTTCCCCTTTTTTGCAGGGTAGTCACTTCTAATAGCAACTGAGAGGGGTCTTGTTTGCCCTATCTAGCCAAGCGAGGAGCAGCAGCAGCAGGTGCAGTATTTCTGTCCCAACAATGCAAGTCTCCAGCTCTCTTTCTGTTCCTGTCTGTATGTACGTTGTGTGAGGCCACCCTCTGCCTCTTGGATTTTGTATATATTGTAAAAAGGAATTGTTTGAAACTTGTCTTTGTTATTTCTTTCTCAGCCTGGGGTATCTTACATCTCCATACAACTAAAAATCCTTTTCTTCTAGAAGCTATCTTAGGATGGGAAGGGGAAGAGAGGTTTGTTGGCCTTAATTTGACTGCTGTCCTCTCATTATTTTAAAACACCCAGTGATTTGACTCCAGGAAGGAAGTGTGCTGCATTGTCTTATCTCCTTTTCTACTCGAGACGCCTCCCATGAACTTTCTGTCTATAGAAGCTGCCTTTATCAATTCAGCAAGAAATAACACAAGAAAAACTGCGCTTTGGCCTGGGAGTTTTAGAAACTGCCTTGAAGAATACTTTTAAAAGACAAATTGATGAACTTGAGGAGTCAGGCAGGCATACTAGGGCAAGACATGTACACCCCTCTAACAAGGTGAAATAAGGAACCAAGTATTCATAGTATTAGTGGCAAAACATTGATGATGAGCCTGCTGTATGAAGAGGGGTGCGATGCCCGTTTGATCGTAATGGAGGAAGTGACCTTCATTCCTACTACTTTTAAACTAAATGGAGCAGGTAGAATACAAAACTGCCCCACCTGCATTGTCCCACCATGGTGTGGAAACTGTATGTCGTCTGTTGAAGAGCAGGCTGAATGTGCTTCTACTGAAGATCCGCAGTTCCCCTCAAATGATTTTTTTGGGATAAGCACAAGACTTAAATACCATGGAACTTACTTAAATCCCAACTATAATCTCTTGTGTGGTGGTAGCTGTTAATGGTGAGTCCCAGTTTAACTGAGCACCTAATGGATGAATTAAAAGGAAATGTGATTCATTTTGATACTATCCTTTTTAAAATAGATATTGTGTGTCTTCAGTGTAGGTCTTAATAGGAAATGGGCAAAAGGCTGTGGAGGAAATAATGCTAATCGGAAGTGCTTTTTCAACTAGAAAGCTGCTTCTCTGCATAAAGGCAATGTAGGAAATTTTGGTGCACCCTTTAATGCCATTAATGGAGGAAATCGTAAACAAGCAAAGCATGTTCCTTCTCCTGTATCGCAAGATGCGCATGATGCTGGCTAAAACCAGCTACGCCAAACATCTTATTAAATAAGGAAATGTCTTTAAAGCTGCAAACCCCCCCCCCCCCCCCCCAAACTATCATCTTTAGGGGTCATACCTGGGATTTGTTTTGTGGTGTTTTTAATAAGGAAATAGGAACTGATTGAATTCCACAGTTAAAGCCAGCAGTGTTAGTGCAAGAAAAGAAAGTATTGAAAGTGTTATACAAGATGTATGATATCCTAGCTTTAAAAAATACAAAGGAACAATGATTCATAGCAGCTAGTTTTGTTGTATAAAGACAAAATATGTGTCTCCCCTTTTAGCTTACTGCACGTATGTCAAACTAAGGAGGAAACATTTTTGGTTACAAAAGATGTGGGGAATCAGAACAGTAGGTAGCCATTTTTACAAGGGAAGGGACTATTGAGACATTTAAAAGTTTTCCGCTTTACCCCAGGAGCTAGAATTGCCCTTAACAGAAGGCTCCCCTCGAGCTGCACTGGATTTCGTGGGAGAACTGTTCCTCTAATAAGCACATCTTCCTATTCTGTTCTAGGAGTAAAGCAGGGCAAGCCACTGCTTGATTTAAGTTTCTGTATATTTGTTGCTATGCCTACTGATCTTAATACGTATCTGGGGATGGGATAGAACGGATTACAGTAAATGCTGCTAACACATTGCGCCAGGACCAGAAAAATCGTCAAAGGTAAGAAATAATCTTGCCTGAAACACTGGAGAGCCACTCCAGCTCAAAGTTTGCAATAGGGGATGGCCTCTGACAGTGTAAGGTGGCTACATTCCGAAGTACTCATAAGTAAATCATAAGACAGCATTATTTGGATCATTCTTTAAAATGATGGTATCAGTTCTGCTTCGGGACTGGAAGAGAACAGGTTCTTCCATTTATTTCTGTACTACTCCCATCCTCTTCCTACTGTTATTTCATTATATCAATCATGATTAAAAAGACACTCCTCAACTGTACAGTGAGAAACATACTGATTAGTCCTAGGTGACCTCTGATGAGAGAATTTAAGTCTAATACCTGGGACAATAGCAACACAAAGTAACAGCTGTTGATTTTGCACAGATGTTCTAGGCTGCACAGTTTTCTTTTTAGCAATAGGAATTACTCGCATTAAGCATTAATGAGAATGACAAACCAATACAGATAAGGCCTCTTTTTACCACTTTCAGATAACACTATAAGAACCACATCAGTAAATAAGACAAACAAAAGTGTTGGAATTGTATATTGTGAAATTTGAAGGAACTGACTGTTCAAAGAAAGATAAGCATGATAGCTGTCATCTAATATCCAAAACAAGACTACTTAGGGAAAGATGTGACACATGGAATTTCAACCACACAAACTACTTTTAGGAAGAGTTTTCTGAAACAGCCTGCCCTTGGTATTATGGGGCTTAGTTCACAGTGAAACAGCATAGGACTGAAGACTAAGAACAGCAAAGCACGAGATCAGATTGTTGCCTATAAGCACTCTGGGAACCATTGGCTGCACGGGCATCCATCAGAGCTTCTGGGGAGCTAGACAGGTGAACTTCTCTTCCCTCACTTATCTCAATGCTTCCCATGTTTATACCCAAAAGATTATAATACAGGGACCGAAGAAATAACTACCACAATCCCTGAAAGGCTTGTGTAGCTCATTCTTGAAAATCAAGGGGCAGCTTTACTTGTTTATTGCCCCTATTAACTGGAGGCTGTTCTGAAGCAGTGTTAATAACATAAGAAAACAAAAGAGCACAAAAGCTTTTCAGAAACCCACGGTTGGTTACCCCAGTGGTGCCACCTACAGTTTGCTAACAAGTGTTAATTTTCCTCACAGCTCTACACTCAGAGCATGTCTGCTGCTTAAGAGCCTACGTATAAATATACAGTTATTGAAAATGAAAGCCCAATAATGAAATGAACAGAAAGCCCAATGTTAAGGAGGCTTGCCCCTCTCTTCGCCTGCAGGCTCCTTGCCCAGCGCGTGGCTGGACTCGGCATGCCTCCACTAGGCTAACCAGCAGACCACAGAGCTGCGTATGAAAGGGCTCCATTTATCTTCCGTTTACTATTGTGCGATTACATGTGCAGACTTTATATTATTCGCTAGGTAACACATTTCAATGGAAAAGTCAACTCAGAAGATATACAGGTCACTCTAACAATAAGTAATGCAGTTTCAGTCCAGAAGAATTTTGTTTTTCCTTTCCTCAGGAGAGTTTTAGCCCCCTCTTGTCTCTGACGCATGTCCAGGTCCCAATGACGTGCTGCGCTCCGTCTAATCATCCTCAGACGAAACCTGATCCAGGGGGTACACCATGAACAACACATCAGGCCGCAATGGGACACAGGGGTGGCCAGGCCTCACAATTTCAAAGCCCAAAAAACTGAACGTCTTCAGTAAAGGAGCTGTAAAGATAGAGTGGCATGGTCAGGCAGGAAGAGACCTCGGCTACAACCACATCAATGCAAAAACCATGAATTTTAATGGATGTTGTCTTTTTCATTAAGCTAAGGGTTCTGCAAATCTTGCCCAATCCTAAATTTCCTTTGCATCTTAATTGGCTTGCCTAGCGTATGCTGTAAAACCATTGGGCAATTGTTGCATCCTACCAATTAGGCTCTTAGTGGTAGTGTTCTCAACCAATCTGAAGAACTGTACTAGAAGAGACAATGTAGCTTTACACTCAATCTGAAAACTTCCCCAATTTAATAATCTGTATATTAAGGTAGTTTTGGAAGATAAAAGAGCTGGTGGAAAAGCCCAGTTCACTTAAAACATCCTTGAAACAAAATAGTCATGGGGTATTAAGCCAAGCAGCTGAAAAAAGAAAGCTGCTTTCTTTCCATTTCAACAACAGAATATTTGTATTTTCACTAGAAACAATTTGCACTCAAACAGACTACTGCGGGCCCTCGTTATTCACTGGGGTTTGGTCCCAGAAACCACTGTGGATACCCAAATCCATGTATACTCAATTCCCATTATATATAACAATATTGCAAAGGGGTGTCTCATATAAAATGACATGATCAAGTTTTGCTTTTGAGGTTAAATTTTTAATTTCAAGTCATAGATGGTTGAATCTGTGGATACATAGGATCGCCGATACCTAGAAAAAGCTTCACTTTTTTTAAAAAAATGAACAGGATTATACATTTACTTATGCTACATTTCACTTATTCATTCAAGTGCATATGGAGCCTTCTAAGACCCGAACTGAAGTTACTAGACTTGGCATGGAATCTTGCAACTTCAAATGACCTAGGTACTAGTCTAGCATGTTTTAAGACTTCTGGAAAAGCTATTCCACAAAATGACACACATGCAGACTCCACTTACTAATGGGCAATCTTCATCTTTACATAGAAGAATAAGGTTGACGTTTTAAGTGCTTACCTCTGTCTTCTCTGCTTTTTCGGAAGCAAATAAAGACATAACTTGCTTTCATCTTTTCTTCAGCAAATTCCAACAGTGCTAATAATCTGTCAACAGGGAAGAAGAGAGCACATCCCATTGAGGCAACCTGTTATAGATAACTCTTTAAGCCAACTGAATTTGTCTTGAGCTTGATGGCTTTTGCCATTGGTAGTGTTGATTTTCAGGAAAGGAGTACTAAGAAGAAAAAGGCAGGCTCAATGTGAGCGTTTGGGTAGGGATAAGAAAAAGCTGGGCAGAAATATTGGAACACTTGCAAAACGCACACTAAGACCACATCCAATGTTGTTAGTGGTGCTTAGATGTGTATCTTTGCCATTCATTATCAGGATTTCATTATATTTCTGTAACATAGCTATTTGGAAATGCATGACAGATTGATGAAGCATCTCAGTCTATCTATTGAGATTGACAGAGTTTAATGACAGAAAGAAGAATGAATGAGCACCATGTCAACGAAAAGTGAAGACATTCTAAACTGTAAGACAATTACGTAAGTTTAAAAAACTGGTGTTTATCACCTCAGTCCCATCGCTGCACTTGATCACAGGTAGGCAAAATACTCCTGAGACAATAGGTACCTCCTATGATAGTTTTTCCAGCTCCCAAGTCTTCCCATAGTGTCCCCCCCCCAATTCCTCCAAAGCAATTGCATTTCCAGGAATCCTGGGCTTTCAAAGGGAACTGTTTAATATTTTCCCCAAAAAAGTAAAAGAAGATTTCTCATTTTGAAGAGATTTCTATGGGGATATTTTTGGCCACAGGGTTCCAGGATCAGATATTCAGTCCTGGATCTGCCTCGGTTGCTCATAACTCTTGACCAGAGTTTTTTTTTACTTTAGATCTAGTAAGGAGCACTGAAAAATAAGGCTTCAATCAATCCCTAATGAAGCAGTGGCTTCAAGACTGGAAAGAAACAGCAGGCAGAGATTAACTTGGGATTTTGTTAATATGATAATGATCAATTTTAATTATAAACGCCAAGCAGCTTATTTTAGCTATCTAAAAATAATCAGTTATGCAACTATACTTAAGCCATGCTGTGACAGTATAAGTACTGTCACTAAGAATGGTGGTGAGGGATGAATGAGATGAAACATTTATAGAAAGGAAAGGCACCAACTGATGTAGCTATGAAATATAATACACTGTGTTAACTTTGAATATCAAATCATTATGTATTAGTAGAGCAGCTCCCACTGGTGCAGACACACTAAGATTCCAAATGTGGAAAGCCTCTCTTTTAACATTTGCAGATCTGTACAGACAAATAGAGGCTGCCCCAAATCTCCTGCACAAAAGCCCAGGATGGCTCAGCATCATCTCCAAACTTGCTTCCTTCAGCCAAGCACAAAAGCCAGTATATCCTTCTAGTCCCTTCAGTGGTCATCTCAAAAAGGAGAAGCTGTGGCTTCCATTCCAAAGAAGTCAGGATGGAAAGCAAAGGGATTTTTAATTTAAGCCCAAACTTTCATGTACATTTATAACGAAAGACAATCAAGTCCTTAAAAAGCACCTGGGAGAAAAAAAGGGAAAATGTGTTCTGTTATTTAGCCTGGAATAGGAGCCAGGAATAGGCAACTTTTTTAAAAAACTCAAGAACTCTTCCCTCAAAGTAATATGTGTTTGAGCATTTGACTATAGTTCAAATTTTCAGCAGGCAAGTCACACTCAGCTTCAGAAGGCAACAAAGGCAAACCCTGAGCAAATTTGAGAAAACCCCAAAATATGCTCGTTATAGTTCACCATAAGTTGGAAACACTGCCATTATTACCACAACAATATGTTGGGGGATTGCAGAATGATTGCTTTTTCCTCTTCCTTCCATCCAGTGCATGCCAAGGGAAGGACAGACTGCTCTTGTCCCAGGTCTGCAATGAGCAATTGCAGAAGGCTTCCAGTAGCGGACGACAGATTACAAGTCGCCTGGCCAACACTGATAAGTTGGCATATATACAGGTTAAACTGGATGTAAGCTGCTTCCCAACTGTTTTTCCTTAACTTCCTATGTCAGCAATGGTGCACTTGAGCTTGTACTTTGTTTTTTTTTACACATAAAATATTTAATTTATAACTATCATATTGAATACTGGACCACACAGTTACTCGCACAGATGTTTCAAGATGGAAGCCAAAAGCAATTTGATTCTTACCCTTCTTTACTCCCATCAGCTAATAAACCATCAGGGATTTCCACAAAAAGACTCTGATTGGATAGCACTGCATCCCAGGTGGAGATCTTTACTTCCGTAACTTTGTACTGGAAGTGGACAATGTGTGGCTTCCCATCGTGCACTGGAAGATCTTGGTTAACAGTGAGCTTCTCATCCTTTGAGGATTATAGGAAGAAAGAAAAACAATCATTAAAATATGGGAAGAGCTAGTAAGCATCAACATGTCAAGTCACTCATCAGCATTGTTATGCGGAATGACATCTACTGATATGTTAATAAAGCTCATGCCAGCAATGTTTCCTTCAATGAGAAAGTTTATATACAATAATATACTAGCTACACATATCGCATGCATAGGTTCTCCTAGAAGCAGTAACTAATGTGCATGAGCACAAAACTCATTTATCAAAGATATGGAGCATATTTCTCAAATCGAAAGTTCTGCCTTCTAAGCTATATCCAGTTAGATATCCAAAACAATTTTGAAAATTACGGTTTGGAAGATGTCATATAGTCTAAAGAAGGAGTGGGGAACCTCTGGCTCTTTTCAATTCCCAATTCTCATAAACCTCAACCAGCATATTCTATGTTAATGCAAGTCAAAGGTTTTCAAACCCCTCTCTACATAAACCCATTAGGACTTAAATCAGAGTTTGGCAAATTGTATCCCTTTAAAGATTTTTGCACTACAACTCCCATCAGTCCAAGCCAACATAGCAAATGCTGAGAGATGCAGTCCACCAACATCTGAAAGGCCATTCATTCGCTCCTCCTCTAAATCAAAGCCATGTTTCCAGAAAAATTATGAGCCTTATGTATAGAGAATTGCACAAGGAATGGCTTAAACACAAGTATGGGCACGTTATCCATACCAGTTGCCTCTTGCATTCTGGGCAAAAAGGTGCACAGATGCCCAGCTTTTCCAGGTTCTCATTTGCAGCACTGGAAGCAATCCTTTTCTCTCTTTTCCTGGCTATAAAGTCATTGGAACCTTGTCCTGCAATTCTTTATGCCAGTTTGCAAATGTTATGAAACAAAAGCTCTGGGGAGAAAGGTGGTTGTGTGGTTATTTAGAGCAATCCAGATTGAGAACTAGAACAGGACCTTGTTTGCTCTGTTATAACTGATCCAAATTAGTACCACTAACTTGGGGCAGAGTGGCATTTCGCTCGGATTCCTACCTTGTTGTACTTTTAAAAAGCCATCACAATAACACTGAAGACTTTAAGAAAGAATACCATGATGTCCATTAAAGCATTCTTATTTTGGACTGTAAGCATATCCTTCAAAAATAGGTCTTGTTCAATAACATTCAGAGGACATCAACATCCCTATGAATGGGAAGACCACCCCTTGTAAATGGCAATTAAATGTGTGGAGATACAACTGGACTCACCTTATATATCAAAGCTGAGAGAGAAGGATCCCTGCCAACCCCTCGCCCACCGGGGATCTTCGACAGTGGGTGAGGGGCATCAGGAGCACCACAGAGGCCCTGGGACAATGTGCCTGCAGCACTGTAGTTGGGGGCAGTTACTCAAAGGCAAAATACTACTGGAAGAAGAAACAGCAGTGGTTAGGTTTTGAATGCCTTCCAGATTTCAGCTCAATAATCAAGGAAGTGCAAGAATCTTCTATCGTAACCTGGCAGTAACACACTTGGGAGGGTCACTGTCAGGTAAAGGGAAGAAGAGAATCCTACTGTTGAAGGAAGTATACAAAGCCACTTTTCTACTGGCAGGAATCCCAGATAACCAAGAAAACATAATTAAATGTGTTTTTCAACAAACAACCAAAACATAGGGACAACGTCTGGAAGAAGTAGAGTTAAGTTTACAGTATCCTAAAAGGGACAGGCAAATGCTGGTACACCGAATATCATAATACAATATTGTAATGCATGGGTAGCACAAGCAAACTTATCTGACTTATATGTGGTTCCCTCTCACTGGAAATATATGAGGAAATGGGATAGGAGATTAGGTAATTTCCTGGACTTTAGGTGTTATTCCTGGGTTACATTCCAGATGTGGGAGTCGCTTGAAACCCCTAATGGGTACTCTAAGAGGTGGCTGTGCAAATGAACAGACAACTGATTCAACAAGATGCACATTGAAGGAGCTCTACATACTTAACACATAACCTTATAACAGAAAAATCAAGAGAATAAGAGTTGCTGTTGTGAAGAAGTTGTTTTCATGCAATAGACACTAGATTCTTTGTTGGATTAACTTATCTTTGGACTCTTCTATGGGTTTTTTAAAAGAGCTGCTTCCTCCAGCATCTGATGTGGTTCTGAAGGTTCTCATAATCCAAGTTCAACCGCTCATTCCCAGTTTTGACATAGCAAATTTGCAGAACATACTTTTATAAATAGTCAATCCAAATTAATTACATATAGGATTCTGTGTGTGGTCTGTCACATTCAAAATTGGTTTCTCAGATCATTTTGTACTGTGCTGCAATAGGCTTCTGTCTAAAAACCCCCTAAACCAGTTCCCACATGTCTATGCTGAAGAGAATGGCACATTAAAGCACTGAGCTAAAGATTCAACAAGTTTCAGCTAAAGAGGCACTCTAATGTGCTGACTTTACTGATTTCCAATACTGGAGTTCCAAGTTAGCATAGTCCTGAGGAGGAAAGAAAATTCTTGACCTGTAGCAAGGGCTTGCTGAATATAAAGACATGGATACACTCCATGATGCAAAATAGCATTGCCTTATATTTCTCTATACCTTCAACTCCATGTAATTGAGTCTGTCATTTATATTCAAACAGATATGCATGAGAGCAGAAATATTTTTTTCATCTAGGTGCAAAAGCGAGAACTGATAACCAGCCAAAGTATTAAAATAGAAAAACAACTACCAATCTATAACTATGCAAAAATCTTTTTAAAAAGCAGTGATAGTTTACTATGCTAAATGCAATGTTTTTATAACAAGTATGCTTTTAGAAATGAATCTGAAACTAGTTTGGTCTTCCACTTTGAAAAGAGAGTGACATATGCAAAGCTGAGGTTCATAAACACTGCACGGCATGTTAAGAAGATCACTATAACCCACACCCCTTGTGCTGACCTGATTTTTAGACCACTGGATAGAATTACTTCACTGTTTATGTAACAGTAAAGGCCTTGAATGGATTTTCAGAACTTCTTGATGAATGTCTTACTTACTTGTACCCATATAGTCAGACTTATCCATTAATCAAAGCCCTGGATATTTTGTGTTAAGCTAAATAATTTTAAGTTTGGAGATTTTTTTTTCCTGAAATTTCAGTTGCTGTTTACAGCTCAAACTAAGCTAAGAACTCCTTCCCTGTAACATCTATTAAAAAAAAAAGCCTTCCTGTCTGGCAAGCTACTGATATGTTTAAAAACACACATTGCTAGCGTAAGGGACAATTTTCAGCATTTACAGCCAAGATGACAAAAATTTTACTAACCAGTCTGACATTAGAAATTAATTTTACTTAGAAATTCTTAAAAGTCAGAATTGAATTTCTGAAAATTTTCTAAAAGGAATTTTAATAAGCAAACATGCACTTTTAGGGAATCTATGTGGTGTAAGAAGTATACAGTGTAAACAGCAGTTTGGGTAATGGGTTTAGAGTTTAGAGGGTTTAGAGGATGGCTATGAACAGCTGGTGAGAAACCTGTATTATGATCACATGTCAGAACGCCGATTTCAAATTCCTACACTGTTATGAAGCTTATTTAATGACCCCGTGTAAGTCTAAACCTCTCCACAAAATAGTTGCATAATAATTATATATGCTCTGTAAATTGAATTGTAAAGTTTGTTCCCAGTACCTCCTCTTTAAATGAAACTTTCCTTTGAAATCTGACTTTGAAGTGAGCGATCTCTCTGCAAACCCCACTATTTCAACAGAAACCAATCATTCAAAGTTTCCCCTGACATCTTAAAGGGAGAGCAAACAATATACACTATTATTTCCCTGCCAGGTGACAGTTGTTTTGCCATTTGTTCCCTATGTGAGTTATTGGGCACTTCCATCACAGCTCAGAAAATGGTTGGGAGCACCATTGTTCAACCTGAGGGCAGGCTTGTGATACATATGAAACATGGGTGGATCAAGCTAAATACTGGTCAAAAATGAATAACCTTCCAGCAAGGAATTGTCAGAGCCAGCTTTCATACTTTTAACACATTTTAAGAAATCATGTGTATGTTACCAAGTTTGTTTGTATAGTTATCCTAATTTTTGGAGCATTCCTTCTGTATTAATAAATATATTCAATCACAATATTTGTAAATAACCCCAGGAGCATTACTCTCTTTGGTCACTCTTAGCAGATTATGCTCTACTAGTTTGGAGGATATCTCCTAATATTTTAACAACTGCAACAATGAAACAGTTTGCTCTTCCCACTAAATTAGGCTGCAGGGATGATGAAAGCCCAAGGGAAAAGGAGCGTCTTTTACTTGGAAAAGCTTTGTGCTTAGCTTTGATTCTAAAAACAGACATTGTTTGAGCCATGTGTTGAGAGAAAAGGCACCTTGTTCTTTAATTCTGTTATGTCTACCTCTACCAAGTTTTGGCCCATCACTTGTTTTTGAGTCATGTTTTTGCACATGATCCAATGTTCAAGTCAGGATTTTTCACACAAATCCCAACATGCACACCCCATTCACTCAAGAATCTTGCAAAAGAGAAATCCTGGAAGATCCTAGATGCTTGAAGCTTGTCTGTTGATCTTTGCCAACACAGGAAACACTAAGAAAAACAAAGTCCTTCAGAAGCTATGACATTAGTACACGACAAGCCTATACCTATGGTATTTCCTGAGAAGGAAGCTCTGTAGAAAATATTCACTATCCACCATTTAATGCCCAAAAAATCTTACTGGATTGCAATGCATGAATGTGTATTCTACAGGTATCAATTCCAATCAAATATTCTTTTGGACATATTAATATACATATATATACCTTGTGCAAATTTACCTCTCCTTCTCCCTTTCCTTTGCATGTATGCTTTAAGAGCCCAATAAAATTGGGAAGGAACCTCTATACTGATCTCTAAGATCCCAACATGCACAGAATTACAGACCTACTCTTGTTTGCCAACTCTGGACTTGCTGCTTTGTAAACAAACTAGGAGTGGGTCCAGAAAACACTTGATGCTTTAATGGAAGTCTGATGAGGTTTTCATTAGTCTCTTGGTGGAGAAACTACAGGGAATGCGTAATATCTGTTTACAGCTATGCGTAAACAGATATTAAAAACCACACAAGAACTATGCAAAGGGATATCGCTTAACACAGCCTGCTTTCCAATACATACCCGAGGGCAGAGAGGCGTGTTAAAATAACTCTGTCTCTTTCCCATTAAAAAAGGGGGATATTCCAAGGTGACAAAAAAGGTTGCAGAAATAAGACACAAACGTGGGGAGCAAGAAGCCCCTTGGCTATATGGAGCCCTAGTGCTTTTGAAAGTCACCTATAAGCTTGTTGCCTTTTTTTCCCTTTCCATCTATGTTTAGAAAACCTATAAAATGTAAACTCAAAAAGGGAAGTAAATCTTCTTGATTTCAAAGAATTTACTTCCAATGTGGATAGAATTGTAGGCTTACTCTTATTTGCTACTTCTTAATTGTTTCTTTGTAAACAAACCTGATTTTATATTGTTCTTGGTGCAAGCTTGTTTGTCCCCTTTCCCTCTTCGTTTGCCTTTATGTTTTGAAAAGCATATAAAATATATTTTAAAAGGGAAGTAAACCCTTTAAACCTTATAATATTTAATCCAAATGTGCACAGAATTATCGGTTGAATTTGATTGCAAACCTGAGGGGGGTAGGAGACCGTTTTGTTTTTTACTTGTAAAGCATTAGACTCAAAGATAGTAATATATAAATAAACGATGATGACAATAATAATATTGATGACAACAAATATAAACACATCTGAATGGTGTATGTGTGGATTCCTACCCGTTCTCCTTTATTGTGTCCAACCATTTAATTTTATAACTACAGGCAGTCCCAGTTACAAATATCCGACTTATAAAGGACTCATACTTGATATTTTAAATAATTTTACAAATATATATTTAAAATTTCATTATTTTATTTTATAATTTCATTAATTTATTCTCTAATCTTAAAACATTTCTATAATTCTATAATATGTATGCGTACAATTATAATTTTGAGAATTATTTTTTATAATTTTACAAATATATTTTATAATGTGATTTTATTTTATTTTATAATTTCATTTCATAATTTTAAAATGTTTCTATAATTCTATTATACATATACAGTAGAGTCTCACTTCTCCAGCACTCGCTTATCCAACGTTCTGGATTATCCAACGCATTTTTGTAGTCAATGTTTTCAATACATCATGATATTTTGGTCCTAAATTTGTAAATACAGTAATTACTACATAGCATTACTGCGTAATGAACTACTTTTTCTGTCAAATTTGTTGTAAAACATGATGTTTTGGTGCTTAATTTGTAAAATCATAACCTAATTTGATGTTTAATAGGCTTTTCCTTAATGCCTCTTTATTATCTAACATATTCGCTTATCCAACGTTCTGCCTGCCCGTTTATGTTGGATAAGTGAGACTCTACTGTATATGATTTTATAATTTTATTTTATAATTTTAAAATATTTCTATAACTCTAATACATATATATATATATATATGATTTTATAATTTTATTTTATGATTCTAATATATTTCTATAATTCTACAATATATCATTTATAATTTTATAATTATGTTTATAATTATATTATTTTTATAATTTCATTATTTTTTATAACTTTAAAATATTTTCAGTTAATATATATTCTATAATATAGATCATTTATAATTTTATAATTATGTTTATAATTATATTATTTTTTATAATTTCATTATTTTTATAACTTTAAAATATTTTCAGTTAATATATATTCTATAATATAGATCATTTATAATTTTATAATTATGTTTATAATTATATTATTTTTTATAATTTCATTATTTTTTATAACGTTAAAATATTTTCAGTTAATATATATTCTATAATATAGATCATTTATAATTTTATAATTATGTTTATAATTATATTATTTTTTATAATTTCATTATTTTTATAACTTTAAAATATTTTCAGTTAATATATATTCTATAATATAGATCATTACTAATTTTATAATTATGTTTATAATTATATTATTTTTTATAATTTCATTATTTTTTATAACGTTAAAATATTTTCAGTTAATATATATTCTATAATATAGATCATTTATAATTTTATAATTATGTTTATAATTATATTATTTTTTATAATTTCATTATTTTTTATAACTTTAAAATATTTTCAGTTAATATATATTCTATAATATAGATCATTACTAATTTTATAATTATGTTTATAATTATATTATTTTTTATAATTTCATTATTTTTTATAACTTTAAAATATTTTCAGTTAATATATATTCTATAATATAGATCATTTATAATTTTATAATTATGTTTATAATTATATTATTTTTTATAATTTCATTATTTTTTATAACTTTAAAATATTTTTCAGTTAATATATATATATACACACACACATTATATACATATACAGGACAATAGAGTGTCCAGGTCCATCCTATTATTATTATTAGTCATTTCATAATTTTGTATTTTATGCTTATATAAGTCATATTCTGCTATTGACAACCAGCTAAAGAACTAAAAAAAATCCAAATCCG
Organism: Anolis carolinensis; assembly: GCF_035594765.1. Classification (NCBI taxonomy): domain Eukaryota; kingdom Metazoa; phylum Chordata; class Lepidosauria; order Squamata; family Anolidae; genus Anolis; species Anolis carolinensis. The sequence continues at coordinate 18,726,363 of NW_026943822.1, read as the reverse complement.
CCATCTCTCGTTCCAGGCCCTCCATAGCTCTCCTCCTCCTCCTCCTCCTCCCCCCTCCCCCTCCCGCTTTGTGTATCAGCATCCGGGTCTTTTCGGGGCCGCCTCACCAAGCAACAAGGCCTCAGAGGCGGCGTCGGCGGCTGAGGCAGGCCCAAGAGAGAAGGTAGGCCCAAGGCGGCGGCCTGCCCGGCTCCAGCCCTACCTGTCCTGGGTGTTTATCATCCTCGGGGCTCGGCAGGACGGACGGGGGTTCGGGAGGAGGCGCTCGCTGTAGGGCCTCACGGCAGCTCCTCCCTTCGCGAGCGCCCAGCACGAACTGACGGCTCAACTAACGCTGCTCCTGCCGCCGCCAATAATAATAATGCCACACGCGGCCCCGCCCACCTCCGCTAACTCATCTACATAACCACGCCCCCCTCTGCTGCCGCCAAGCTGCCTGGGAAACCGGCCCGCTTGGAAACAAAGGCTGGCGGTGGAAGAGGCGCCTGCGTCGAGGACTGCGCAGGCGCATATAGACTCTTTTTTTTCCTCCTGGCCCTTTAAGGGGCGGGGCTTTGAAGCAAAGGCTCTCAAGGTGGAAGCAGGGGTTGTGATGTCACGTGTGAAGTCACTAGAGGAGGTGACACCACATAGAGCCAAAAGCACGCCTATTAGACCAGGTATGGCCAAATTGGGCCCTCCAGGTGTTTTGGACTTCAGCTCCCACAATTCCTAAGCAGCCAGTCTTTGAAGCTGCAAGGCTATTCAATGCTAATCAAAGTGGCCAATGGCAACATTCACACTTGCCTCAAACAGAAAAGAGTTCTTTCTCCCAACCTGGACATCATTCCACAGATATATAAACCCCACTTGCCTAGTTTCCAACAGACCTCACAACCTCTGAGGTTGCCTGCCATAGATGTGGGCAAAATGTCAGGAGAGAATGCTTCTGGAATGTGGCCACACCGCCCGGAAAACTCACAGCAACCCAAACTGAAGGAGTTTCTCGGGGTTAACCTAGCATTATGTGGTTTGTAGTTACTTATACAGTAGAGTCTCACTTATCCAACGTTCTGGATTATCCAACACATTTTTGTAGTCAATGTTTTCAATACATCGTGATATTCTGGTGCTATATTCATACATACAGTAATTACTACATGGCATTATTGCGTATTGAACTACTTTTTCTGTCAAATGTGTTGTATAACATGATGTTTCGATGCTTAATTTGTAAAATCATAACCTAATTTGATGTTTCATAGGCGTTTCCTTAATCCCGCCTTATTATCCAACGTTCTGCTGGCTCGCTTATGTTGGATAAGTGAGACTTTACTGTACTATACTAATATTATAATATACTGTATATACATATAATATTAATAATATTATATGTATATATAATATACAGTGGAGTCTCACTTATCCAACATAAACGGGCCGGCAGAACGTTGGATAAGCGAATATGTTGGATAATAAGGAGAGATTAAGGAGAAACCTATTAAACATCAAATTAGGTTATGATTTTACAAATTAAGCACCAAAACATGTTATACAAATCTGGCAGAAAAAGTAGTTCAATACGCAGTAATGCTATGTAGTAATTACTGTATTTATGAATTTAGCACCAAAATATCATGATATATTGAAAACATTGACTACAAAAATGTGTTGGATAATCCAGAACGTTGGATAAGCGAGTGTTGGATAAGTGAGACTCTACTGTATTATAATATATTGTATATACATATAATATTAATAATATTATATGTATATACAATATAATAATATGATGTAATACAATGTAATAATAATAATACACTATTATAATTGTATATTTATATTACATGTAATATTACTAATAATACTGCAATACAGTCATATACTACAATATAATATATAATGCTTATATAGTGCTTAAATTGTTTTATACTAATAATATACAGTAATAATAATAACTTTATGTATATACAATATAATAATTGACAGGGAGCTCTGGCGTGGACTGGTCCATGACGTCACAAAGAGTCAAAAACGACTGAACAAGTGAGACGACGACAAATATAATAATTGTATATACAATATAATAATATATATGTATATACAATATAATAATATTATGATGTAACACAATATAATAATAATAATACACTATTATAATTGTATATGTATATTACATGTAATATTACTAATAAGATTGCAATACAGTCGTATACTACAATATAATAATATATAATGCTTATATAGTGCTTATATTGTGCTATACTAATAATATACAGTAATAATAATAATATTATGCATATACAATATAGTAATTGTATATACAATATAATATTATGATGTAATACAATGTAATAATAATAATACACTATTATAATTGTATATTCATATTACATGTAATATTACTAATAATATTGCAATACAGTCATATACTACAATATAATAATATATAATGCTTATATAGTGCTTATATTGTGCTATACTAATAATATACAGTAAAAATAATAGTATTATATGTATAAACAATACAATAATAATAACAACAATAATAATACACTATTATAATTGTATATTTATATTACATGTAATATTAATAATATTGCAATACAGTCGTATATTACAATATAATATATAATGCTTATATAGTGCTTATATTGTGCTATACTAATAATATACAGTAATAATAATATATGTATATACAATTTAATAATAATGTTGTAATACAATGTAATAATAATAATAATACACTATTATAATTGTATATTTATATTACATGTAATATTACTAAAAATATTGCAATATAGTCGTATACTACAATATAATAATATATAATGCTTATATAGTGCTTATATTGTGCTATACTAATAATATACAGTAATAATAATAGTATTATATGTATAAACAATACAATAATAATACCAATAATAATACACTATTATAATTGTATATTTATATTACATGTAATACTAATAATATTGCAATACAGTCATATATTACAATATAAAATATAATGCTTATATAGTGCTTATATTGTGCTATACTAATAATATACAGTAATAATAATATATGTATATACAATTTAATAATATTATGATGTAATACAATGTAATAATAATAATAATACACTATTATAATTGTATATTTATATTACATGTAATATTACTAAAAATATTGCAATACAGTCGTATACTACAATATAATAATATATAATGCTTATATAGTGCTTATATTGTGCTATACTAATAATATAATATATTGTATGTATATATAACTTGTAAACTGTCAAGTCCCCTTCGGGGTGAGAAGGGCAGGATATAAATGTCACTAATTAATAATAATAATAATAATAATAATAATAATGGGATTTGCGCACATCATCCAAAAATACATCACACAGTCCTAGACACTTGGGAAGTGTTCGACTTGTGATTTTGTGATACGAAATGCAGCATGTCTATCTTGTTTGCTGTGTCATACAATAAAATAATGATAAATAATCCACAACCTTATGCATTTTGTACAATTAAAAAATTGACTTTTTCAAATAACCTAAGCTAGCAATAATAATAAAACATAGTACTCATTACTTCCAAGCCATTGCTTCCTTATTCTGCAAGAAGTTCAAATCAAAATTAAAGGCTTTCTACACTGCCATCTAAAATCCAAATTATCTGCTTTGAACTGGATTATTTGGCATTGTAGACTCAGATTCAAAGCAGATAATGTGGATTGTCTGCTTTGATAATCCTGCATTATATGGCTGTGTGGAAGGGACCTATAAATCCCAGTTCAAAAGCAAGGCTAATAATATTACAATATAGTGTTATAATACAATAATATAATGCTTATATTGTGCTATACAAATAGTATAATATGTTGTATGTACGTATGGCTGAGAAGGGCGGGATATAAATATCAATAATAATAATAATAATAATAATAATAATAATAATAAAATCCTTTTTTGCATGCCGCCCCATGTCCCCCACTTTCTTATTTAACGTCCCTATATGGAGCAAAACTCTATTTATATGGCTCAGGAAAAACAAATTTGTCCTTTCCCACAGAAGCCGGTCTTTTGGCTGATTGTTGTTGGAGGAAGTTGGAATGTGCTATATATTATTTTTAGGATTCGCATGGGAAAGGAAGCGTTCACCCTTTCGTTTCCAGTCCCAGCGATGTAAGAAATAGGATCAAGGGAAGAAAAACAAGAGTATAAGGGATGGATGGATGGACATGGAGGGGGAAACTCAGTATCATTCATCAGGGGAGAAGAAAGTGCAAATGTGATTGGAAACAAAATCAGATTAGTATCTTATCCTTTTTTATTAAAGTCATTAATGAAAGAAATATGCTCGGCCCTCTGTATCCACAGATTTAACAACCCGGGGCTTGAAAATATTTGGTTTTGCCATTTTATAAAAGGAACAGTATTTTATCATGCCATTGTAGAATAATAATAATAATAATAATAATAATAATAATAATAATAATAATAATACGAAATCCCGCATATCTATTCTGTTTGCTGTGTCAAATAATAATAATAATAATAATAATAATAATAATAATAATAATAATAATAATACTCAGCTGCTATCAGGACCTCAAGATTGAACTTCAAAGACTCGGGCAGAAACCAGTGCAGGTGGTCCCAGTGGTGATGGGCACACTGGGTGCCGTGCCAAAAGATCTCAGCCGGCATTTGGAAACAATAGACATTGACAAAATTACGATCTGCCAACTGCAAAAGGCCACCCTGCTGGGATCTGCACGCATCATCCGAAAATACATCACGCAGTCCTAGACACTTGGGAAGTGTTCGACTTGTGATTTTGTGATACGAAATCCAGCATATCTATCTTGTTTGCTGTGTCATAATAAAATAATAATAATAATAATAATAATAATAATAATAATAATAATAATAATAAATCACATAGTCCTAAATGCTTGGGAAGTGTTCGACTTGTGATTTTGTGATACGAAATCCAGCATATCTATCTTGTTTGCTGTGTCATAATAAAATAATAATAATAATAATAATAATGTTTTTATTTATGACCTGCCTCTCCTTTCGGCTTGAGACGGCACACAACTCAGGGTCTTTCCACATAGCCCTTTATCCCAGGATCTGATCCCAGATTATCTGCTTTAAACTGGAATATATGAGTCCCCACTGCCAAATAACCTGGGATAAATAGATAATCTGGAATCAAATCCTGGGATAAAGGGACAGTGTGGAAGGAAGGGCCCATAGGCCCCTTCTAAACCGCCATACAATCCAGTTCAAAGCAGATAATATGGATTTTATATGGCAGTGTAGTTAAATACATCTTTATATGTATAAATACCGTATATACTCGAGTATAAGCCAACCCGAATATAAGCCGAGGCACCTAATTTTACCACAAAAAAGGGGAAACCATTGACTCAAGTATAAGCCAAGAGTGGTAAATTTCAGAAATAAAAATAGATACCAATAAAATTACATTAATTGAGGCATCAGTAGGTTAAATATTTTTGAATATTTACATAAAGCTCAAATTTAAGATAAGACTGTCCAACTCTGATCAAATCATTATTCTCATCTTCTTCAATGTCAATGTGCTTATGTATCCTTTTAATAATAACAGAGTAAAATAATACATGTAATAATAATAATAATAATAATAATAATAATAATAATAATAATAAATACAGGAAAATAATACATGTAATAATAAATAGAGTAGAATAATAAATGTAATAATAATAATAAGATCAGTAAAATAATAAATGTATTAATAATAATAAAAAATAGAGTAAAATAAATGTAATAGTAGCAACAATAATAGAGTACAATAATAAATGTAATAATAGAGTTAAATAATAACTATAATAATACCAATAATAATAAAGAAAAATAATAAATGTACCATATATTCTCGAGTATAAGCTGACCCAAATATAAGCCAACCAGGATCCTCACCCAAGTATAAGCCGAGGGGGCTTTTTTAGTCCTAGAAAAAGGGCTGAAAAACTAGGCTTATACTCGAGTATATACAATAATCTGGATTTTATATGACAGTGTAGTTAAATACATCCTTGTGTGTATAAATACATCTTAGTATTATAAAATCACATATTAAAACACAGTTAAAATGCAATCATAAAACCATATATTAAAACATACACTTATTAAAATACATGAGACAGACGTTTAAACACAGTAAACATATAATGTGATTTTTCAAGTCATATGGACTGGGTAGGCTTCCGCATCCATGGATTGTAATATTCACGGAGCCAGATTCCAATGGAAGATAACCATAGTGTTATGCTGGAGGACCTAGAAATTGCTAGAGGTGTGTTCTCTCAGGGAAAAAGTGGGTTTTTTGTTTTCAAAATGCATTTTCCCACTTTTACAGGCATCCTATGCTCCTAACACCAGCAGATATGGAGGGCTGACCGTACATGAAATTGATCCAGGGGTCTTTGTCGACCATAAGGTAAGAAATACATGCTGCCCAAAATAAACAATGCAATTCTAGGCAACATCAACAGAGGTCTAGTGCAGGCATGGGCAAACTTGGGCCCTCCGGGTGTTTTGGACTGCAACTCCCACCATTCCTAACAGCCTCAGGCCCCTTCCTTTTGCTCCTCAGCCGCTTAAGCCTAGTTTTTCAGCCCTCTTTTTAAGACTGAAAAAGCCCCCCTTGGCTTATACTCGGGTGAGGGTCCTGGTTGGCTTATATTTGGGTCAGCTTATACTCGAGAATATATGGTACATTTATTATTTTTCTCTATTATTATTAGTATTATTACATATATTATTTTTCTCTATTATTGTTGCTGCTATTACATTTATTTTACTCTATTTTTATTATTATTAATACATTTAATATTTCACTCTGATCTTATTATTATTATTATTGCATTTATTATTTTACTCTATTTATTATTACATGTATTATTTTCCTGTATTTATTATTATTATTACATGTATTACTTTACTCTATTGTTATTAAAAGGATACATAAGCACATTTACATTGAAGAAGATGAGAATAATGATTGGATCAGAGTTCGACAGTCTTATCTTAAATTTGAGCTTGATGTAAATATTCAAAAACATTTAACCTACTGATGCCTCAATTAATGGAATTTTATTGGTATCTATTTTTATTTCTGAAATTTACCACCCTCGGCTTATACTGGAGTCAATGTTTTCCCAGTTTTTTTGTGGTAAAATTAGGTGCCTCGACTTATATTTGGGTCGGCTTATACTTGACTATATGCGATACAGTAGAGTCTCACTTATCCAACACTCACTTATCAATTGTTCTGGACTATCCAACACATTTTTGTAGTCAATGTTTTCAATACATCGTGATATTTTGGTGCTAAATTCGTAAAGACAGTAATTACTACATAGCATTAATGTGTAATGAACTACTTTTTCTGTCAAATTTGTTGTATAACATGATGTTTTGGTGCTTAATTTGTAAAATCATAACCTATTTTGATGTTTGATAGGCTTCTCCTTAATCTCTCCTTATTATTTATTTAGTTATTTCTCACATTTATATCCCGCCCTTCTCACTCGAAGGGACTCAGGGCGGCTTACAACAGTGGCAACAATTAGATGCCCATACAAATCAATATAAAACAACACATAAACCAGTTAAAACTATTAAAATACATTATGAATTAAAAATATACATATCAAATATAAAAAATATACATATCAAAGACATCACAACCAAATCCATACAAATGTGGCGGGCGGGCTGCACCTTAAATCAGTTGCCAAGAACAGGGATCCTTCTTCCACATGTGGTGGACTTGTGAGAAATCAAAAAAATATTGGAGAGAAATCCACAAGACAACCCAAAAAATCTTAAATATAAAATACCAAATGAGACCAAAACATTTATTATTAGGGATCTCAGAAGAAAACTTAAAAGAAAATGAAGAACTTCTACTCAATTACATGATGACAGCGGCGAGAATTGTCTATGCAAGGAACTGGCGACAAGAAATAATACCGGACGTAGATCAATGGATACTAAAGTTAATGGAAATAAAGAATATGGACAGATTATCATACCTACTAGTTAAACAACAAGGATTACCAAATAAAAATACTGACTGGCAACCATTAATAAATTTTCTTATGAAAGAAAAGAACCTTAGGATAACATAATCACAAAACAACTATGAGGAAAATAAAGACAATATTATAAACATATATACATATAACAATAATATCGATGGTAGTGAAGCTTCAACCACAAGGAAAAACAGAATCATTGGGATAGACCCCCACAAGGACCAGAGTCAATATAGATGAAGATGGAAGTCTATGAACTTAAATTCTTTTTCTTTTTCTTTTCTTCCTCTTTTTTCCTTTTCCTGTCATTTTTTATAATCCACACATATCCTATATTTCCCACTTTACTATAATCTAAAGTGTTCCCCCACTTTCACTGTATTTCTTGAAAAAACCTCACAAATAAATATTTTTTAAAAATCAGTTGCCAAGTCATTTATCAAATGCAATATCAAATGCATTTAAAACATGTAAGCATATATAAACAAGCATATAAAAACAATAAAACATTATCCAACATATTCGCTTATCCAACATTCTGCCGGCCCGTTTATGTTGGTTAAGTGAGACTCTACTGTATATATATTTACAATAAACTGTTTGCTTATATTCTTGGACTTCTGTGTGGTGCGGTGGTCATAGGTGTGCAACATTGAAGTAAACTGAGGACAAAGTGGGAGGAGGTGAAAGAACCAGGGACATTTTAAGAGCAGTTTTTTAAAAAACGGGACACGGGATTATTAATTGGGACTGTCCCCGCAGAAGAGAGACAGTTGCTGCCACCCCTGTTCCCCATAGGATTACATCTTTACTAGAGCTTTTAATCTATGTTAATTTTATCAATATTTGTATGTATGTATTTTTATCCTTTACAATTTTATCTTGTAAATCACCTAGAGCAGGGGTCCTCAAACTTTTGAAGCAGAGGGCCGGTCAACAATGCTTCAGACTGTTGTGGGGCCAAATTATCATTTGAAAAAAAAAATACAAAAAAATTCTTATGCATACTGCACATGTCTTATTTGTAGCGCAACAACAACAACAACAACAACAACAACAACAATGAAAGAACAATACAATATTTAAAAATGAAAACAATTTTAACCAACATAAACCTATCAGGATTTCAATGGAAAGTGTGGGCCTGCTTCTGGCCAATGAGATAGTCAAGTGAATTAGGATTGTTGTTGTTGTGTGCCTTCAAGTCATTTCAAACTTTGGCCGAGCCTAAGTCTAAAATTAATTATTTATTTACTGCATTTATTTACTACATTTATATCCCACCCTTCTCACCCAGAAGAGGGCTCAGAGCAGCTGTATGTAAATACAATGTATTATTAGCATAGCACAATATTAGCATTATATATTACTATATTGAACTATACCACTATACTATTATATAATATGTAATATATAACATATAATTAATATTATTATATGGTATTATTATTAGTATTATAATGTATAACATAATATTATTATCAATATTATATGTATATACAATCTATATATATAAAAGAGTGATGGCATCAGGGCAGCGGACAAAACAACAAAACTACAGGCCCTCCAACCTCGAAATTTGACAACACAACCCATCATCCACGGCACTAGGTTGATACAACAAAAAGAAAAGAAAAACAAAGTCCTAATTAGAGAGAGAGGAATAATAGTTTTTATCCAATTGCTGCCAGTTAGAAGGCTAAGCTCCACCCACTTGGTCTCCTAGCAACCTACTCAGCCCAGGGGACAGGAAGACTTAGGCCTCACTTAGGCCTCTTCCACAGATTATCTGATTTTAACTGGATTATATGGCAGTGTAGACTCAAGGCCCTTCCACATCTATATAACCCATTTAGAATCTTATATTATCTGCTTTGAACTGGATTATCTTGACTCCACACTGCCAGATAATCCACTTCAGGGTGCATACTAAACATAAAGACAGCCATACAACAGACATTCAATACCACCACTACCTCAACAATTTCTCACCAACACCACCAGACAACGCCACAGCAATGCGTGGCCGGGCACAGCTAGTATATTATATTATTAAAACTGATATAAAAATATTATATTATAAAACTGAGGACGGGGGCCAGGTAAATGACCTTGGAGGGCCACATCCGGCCTTAGTTTGGGGACCCCTGGCCTAGAGCATCGTGGATGGAGGGCGATTAATAAGTAATTAAATGATGATGATGATGATGGTGATGATGATGATCTCGAAAAGTAGAGTCAAGGTGAAAGAAACCAGGAAGGGGGAACTGAACACTCAGGCTGTCTTTGGCTGCAGCTGTGGAAGGGAAGTTCTCTGGCCAGTTGCCTGGCGGAGGAGGGAGAGGCCGTGTGCAGCGCACCACATTTCTGCCTTGGAGACGTTGTTCTAGTGCGCCTCTGCTCTTTTCTCTCCTTCTCCCGATGCTCTCCTGGCACCTCCCCAAACGCTGCACTAACAGGAAGGGCAGGAGGCCGTGGGAACAGACCCGGCAAGAGGGCTCCCTGCCGCAGCCAAGGCCAGCTGCTTCCCCTGCCGCCCCCTTCCCCCCACGGCGCTTTTGGGGCGGAAATCAAAGACAATGTGCCAAGTCCGAGCCAAACGCTTCTGGCGAGGACACCCCACGCCAATGAGCTTTGCATGCTCCTCGCCCTGCGAATGCACACAGCATGCATAGGCAGGATCGCTTTCAATACTACTACTACTACTACTACTACTACTACTACTGCTAATAATAATAATAATAATAATGATAATAATAATAATACTATCTTGAAGAAAAAAACATCTTGCCAGATGAACAGAAAGGCAACAAACGGAAAAGCAGGGGCACAAAAGACCAGTTATTGATTGACAAAATGATCCTGGAGAACTGTAAGAGCCAAAAAGCTAATCTTCACATGACGTGGATTGACTACAAAAAGGCCTTTGACTCACTCCCACACAGCTGGATCATCAAGTGCCTGGACGCCATCGGGATTAGTAAAAACGTTGGCACCTTCATTGAAAACATGATGGAGCACTGGAAAACTGAACTGTTTGTTGGAAATGAAAGCTATGGACTTGTCAACATCAGGAGGGGAATTTTCCAGGGAGACTCATTGTCCCCTCTGCTTTTCATTATTGCCATGATCCCTCTGTCAACAGTTTTACAAAAAACAAATCTCGGCTATCAAACATCTAAGAATTCTCACAAAATTTCACATTTGATGTAAATGGATGACCTGAAGCTATATGGGAAAACGCAAACTCAAATCCAGTCTCTGACCAACACTGTCCGAATTTTTAGCACTGATATCAACATGGAGTTTGGTTTGGACAAATGTTCGACAGTGGCATTGAAGAAGGGGAAAATCATTGAAAGTGAGGGCATAAATATGCCCAATGGCCAAACAATAAAGTGTCACCAGCCAGAGGCCTATAAATATCTGGGCATATTACAGCTGGACAACATCAAGCATGAACATGGGAAGACTGTGGTCAGCAAAGAATACACACAAAGGGTCAGAAAAATTCTCAAAAGCAAGCTCAATGGAGGCAACACCGTCAAGGCCATAAACACCTGGGCCATACCTGTCATAAGATATACTGCTGGCATTATAAATTGGACACAGGCGGAACTGGACAATTTGGACAGAAAAACAAGAAAACTCATCATTCATCATTCTCTGCACCCTCACAGTGATATTGACCGGCTCTATCTGCCTAGAAGATCAGGGGGCAGAGGACTCTTACAAGTAAAACAAGCAGAAAAAGAAGAAGAACATGCCCTGGCAGAATATGTAAAGCAAAGTGAAGAACCTGCTTTGATTGAAGTCAAAAATCAGAAACTCCTCAAAACACAACAGACAAAAAACCATTACAAGAAAACCGCACTACAAACTAGAGCTGACAGCTGGCACAACAAAACACTTCATGGAAAGTTCCTTGACAAAATTGAAGGAAAAGCTGATAAAGAGAAGACCTGGCTCTGGCTCACGAATGGGACCCTGAAGAAGGAGACAGAAGGCCTGATCCTTGCAGCCCAGGAGCAAGCCATCAGAACAAAGGCAATTAAGGCCAAGATCGAAAAATCAGCTGATGAACCAAAATGCAGACTGTGCAAGGAAGCCGGTGAAACCATTGATCATATCCTCAGCTGCTGTAAGAAAATCGCACAGACAGACTACAAACAGAGGCACAACCATGTGGCCCAAATGATTCATTGGAACTTATGCCTCAAGTACCACCTCCCAGCAGTAAGGAACTGGTGGGATCACAAACCTGCAAAAGTATTGGAAAATGAGCACGCAAAGATACTGTGGGACTTCCGAATCCAAGCTGACAAAGTTCTGGAACACAACACACCAGACATCACAGTTGTGGAAAAGAAAAAGGTTTGGATCATTGATGTCACCATCCCAGGTGACAGTCGCATTGACGAAAAACAACAGGAAAAACTCAGCCGCTATCAGGACCTCAAGATTGAACTTCAAAGACTCTGGCAGAAACCAGTGCAGGTGGTCCCGGTGGTGATGGGCACACTGGGTGCTGTGCCAAAAGATCTCAGCCGGCATTTGGAAACAATAGGCACTGAAAAAATTACGATCTGCCAACTGCAAAAGGCCACCCTACTGGGATCTGCGCGCATCATCCAAAAATACATCACACAGTCCTAGACACTTGGGAAGTGTTCAACTTGTTGTTGTTGTTATTATTATTATTATATCTGTGGAATGTCCAGGGTGGGAGAAAGAACTCTTGTCGGCTTGAGGCAACTGTGAATGTTACAACTGGCCAGCTTGATTAACATTGAATGGCCTTGCAGCTTCAAAGCTTGGCTCCTTCTGCCTGGAAGAATGCTTTGTTGGGAGGTGTTAGCTGGCCCTGATTGTTTCCTGTCTGGCATTCCCCTGTTTTCAGAGTGTTCTTCAATGTTTACTGTCCTTATTTTAGAGTTTTTAAAATACTGGTAGCCAGATTTATTTTTCATTCATGAAAAATAAGGATTCTGGGGATTCCTGCCACAGATGTGGGCGAAAGGTCAGAAGGGAATGCTTCTGGAACATGACAGCCTGGAAAATTCACAGCAAAAATGTGAGCATGTGATGCACATGAATTGCCCATAGATGGCAGCATAGGCTTTGGCAGCAGAAAGCAATTTGCAGCCGTTCAATGGTACAAAGGGAGTGGACTGATGCTTGGAGGATTTCCTTCATCTCTTAGTATAGTTGTCCTAACAACTAATCAAGGTGACATCAAAATATAAGAAAATCCCGTCCAACGTTCTATTTCTTTGTTCCAGTGGCTATTCAGATCTCACTTAAGGATTTTAGAGTGTATGTAGTGGTTAGAGGTTTTGGTTTACGGAGCAAAACACACCAATGGCTTGAAGAAATACTCAGCTTTCTTGTAGAAACTCCATTCTAAGAAGAATAGTAACTCAGAGGACTGATCTAACCTACCTACATCTTAGAACGTAAAGGGAGAACTCATGGGAAGAAGAATAGGTAGGGAAACATCGCTAAGATTGTGTTGTCAAAGGCTTTCATGGCCGGAATTACTGGGTTGCTGTGAGTTTTCTGTGAGTATGGCCATGCTCCAGAAGCATTCCCTCCTGACGTTTCACCCACATCTGTGGTAGGCATCCTCAGCAACAAATGATTCCTCCAGGCAGGAATCAGCCAGGCTTTAAAGCTACAATGCTATTAAATACTATGTAAGTTAATTTTTAAACTGATTTATAGTGTATTGTACAGTTTTTATATGTGTGTTTTATTGTAAGCCGCCCTGAGTCCCCTGTTGGGTGAGAAGGGCGGGATATAAATATTGTAATAAATAAATAATAAATAAATAATCAAGGTGGCCAATTGCAACATTCCCACTTGCCTCAAACAAACAAGAGTTTTTTTCTCTCACTCTGGATATTTCACCCCACTTGCCTAGTTTCCAACAGACCTCACAACCTCTGATGATGGCTGCCGTAGATGCAGGGAAAACGTCAGGAGACAATGCTTCTGGAACATGGCCCGGAAAACTCGCAGCAACCAATAATAATAATAATAATAATAATAATAATAATAATAATAATACCAGATACTATGCATGGATATTGGGTGCAGGAATCTCAATGAGTACAAGAAACAATTATTATTATTATTATTATTATTATTATTATTATTATTATTATTATTATTATCATTCATAAGGTGGCCCTTTTTGCCCTGGCAGCACAGAAAATACGGGCAAGACTAATCTCCGATATCGCAGTTGACTGTGCTGAGGATGCTTTTAACTAATAGTGGTTGTTTATGTCCAAGGTGTTCCCTGCTTAAGTTTTAATAATGCTATACTTATTTGGTTTTATCTTGTTTTTAATTATGTTGGTGCTAATCCATAAAATATGTAGTATTTGAAGGGCATATCCTGACATTAATATTTGCAGCATTTTAATGTTTTAATGATTTATATAGGGTTTTAATGGCATGTTTTATATTGTAGTTGATGGTCTGGCTTTCGTGTATTTGTTTGTTTGTCTTGCATGCGAAAGACCTATGGTCTAAGCATTAAATAAATTTGGATTTGGATTTGGATATTGGGTGCAGGAATCTCAATGAGTACAAGAAGCAATTATTATTATTATTATTATTATTATTATTATTATTATTATTATTATTATTATTCAGATTATCTGCTTTGAACTGTTATTGCCGTTATTGTAAGCCGTTATTGTTACTTGCCATTATTGTAAGCCGCCCTGAGTCCCTTTCGGGTGAGAAGGGCAGGATATAAATGTGAGAAAATAAATAAATAAATAAACTGCATTATATGGCAGTGTAGACTCAGATAAAGCCGTCCAAAGCAGATAATGAGGATTATCTTGTTTTGATAATCTAGATTATATGGCAGTGTAGAAGCAGCCATAGCCATGGCTCTCCACAACGAGGTCAATGTTCCACCTGCTTCCTGGCTGGTTCCTGCTTGGGGGATTCCTTTGTTGGGAGGTGTTAGCTGGCCCTGATTGTTTCCTATCTGGAATTCCCCTTTTTTCAGAGTGTTGTTCTTTATTCGTTTTGTATGGCAGTGAGCAATGGCTGCTCTTGCCAGTTTCTCTTTGGAAGGGCAGCGAGGCAAAGTGTACTTCCCTCCCTCCTTCTTCCTCCTGCTTTGGACCCGGCTTCACATCCCATCATCTCAACTTGAGCAGAGACCGTGGAGCCTGCTCAATATTTCATGACCTGTCTCTCGGCGGCCCTCGCATGTCGCATCCCCTCTCTTTCCATGCCTTTGCTCCTCTCAGCAGCAGGAGAGCCCGGGATGGGTTAAAGTCGCATTGGGCGGGGATGGGGAAGAAATCTTTCCAAATATTAAAATTTAAAAAACCCTGTTATTCCACCCCACACGCTGCAGCAAAGCTATTTTCTACAGCACATGTCACACTGCTGTTGTCAGGCACCAACATAGAGCAAACAGCATCTCCAAGCAAGAAACATCCTCCATGCTTTCCTTCCATGTTTGACCATCTTCTAAATACTCCTTCCTTTTTTCTTTGATCCACAACACTAGGGCCGGGCTGTGGCGCAGCTGGCTAGTAACAAGCTGCAATAAATCACTACTGACCGAGAGGTCATGAGTTCAAAGCCCAGGTCGGGTTAAGCCCTCGACCATTAAATAGCCCGGCTTGCTGTTGACCTATGTAGCCCCGAAAGACAGTTGCATCTGTCAAGTAGGGAAATTTAGGTACGCTTCATGCGGGGAGGCTAATTTAACTAATTTGCAACACCATAAAACTGCCAGCAAAACATGAGGAAATGAATGAGGAAGTACAGCCACTAGTGGACGGTGAAGCAACAGCTCCCCCTGTGGCCAGAATCGTGAAGCTGGAGAAATGTTAAATGCCTCTGTGTCTGTCTATACTGTATGTTGTTTGTCTGTTGGCATTGAATGTTTGCCATATATGTGTTCATTGTAATCCGCCCTGAGTCCCCTTCGGAGTGAAATAATAAATGTAATAATAATAATAATAATAATACAGGAAAATAATACATGTAGTAATAAATAGAGTAAAATAATAAATATAATAATAAGATCAGAGTGAAATGATAAATGTAATAATAATAATAATAATAATAATAATAATAATAATAATAGAGTAAAATAAATGTAATAGTAGCAACAATAATAGAGAAAAATAATAAATGTACCACATATTCTCGAGTATAAGCTGACCCAAATATAAGCCAACCAGGACCCTCATCTGAGTATAAGCCGAGGGGGGCTTTTTCAGTCTTAAAAAAGGGGCCGAAAAACTAGCTTATACTTGAGTATATACAGTACTTTCTGGGATGGAAGAGAATGAGAGGACACGATGCCGTCCCATGATGCCAGCCTAGCAACCTTTGTCAAACATTATTCTTACGGGGAATAACATGGAGGAGGGAGGCCTTTGGTCCTGCTTCCCATGCTATTCATTAACCTGTTGGCTGAGATTCCTAGACGTCAAACCTGGGACCACGCAACATTCCCAGACTGCATCAAAGCAGAACTGTTCAAGCTCCTGGGTGAATTATCAGCAATCCCGGTGTAAGTGGAGATGTAATTTGCTTACATCAGTAAGGGACTTTAGTACGAACCCATTTAATTGAGTGTGAACCCATTTTTGCACCTTGAACCCAGTCTCCAGCAATTGAGTGTTGTAGATCAGTCACCAGAGGCTGATGGTTTAACTGATGATTTAGAGAGGACTGTCAGCTTTCTTGTGGCACAAAGTGATGGGCCCTCAAGTCTTGGAAATGATTGTTCTCTCTGTGATAAAACCGGCTCGGTCTCAAGGACATTCAGGGGAGTCAGAAGTAGCAACAGGAGATAAGAAATCGAGTGAAGAGCTGAGTGATAAGGAGGGTTCCCATGGGAACCCACCTGCAGCTTTGGAGATCAACAAAAGTCTTCATTTACAAATCAGAGTAAAAAAATAGGTTGTTTCATTTTGAGAGATTATGTGGGAAAGATGTGAAAGAATTACCGGGAAACAGAATGATTTCATGGGTGTCTATTAAATAAGTTGTTTACCTTAATGTCAGTTCAGGCAACGTTGTGTAAGAGTGAGAAACTACTGCACTGGTGTATATACCTCACATTTCCAGACATACGGAAGAAACAATAAGTTAAATGTGCATCGTATTCTGTTGTTTAACAATACACAAGAGCAGACAACTGCAGAAGCCATTAAAGATCAACGTTGTTTAAGAAAATACATACAGTAGAGTCCCACTTATCCAACATAAACGGGCCGGCAGAACGTTGGATAAGCAAATATGTTGGATAATAAGGAGAGATTAAGAAAAAGCCTATTAAACATCAAAATAGATTATGATTTTACAAATTAAGCACCAAAACATCATGTTAGACAACAAATTTGACAGAAAAAGTAGTTCATTACACATTCATGCTATGTAGTAATTACTGTATTTAGCACCAAAATATCACAATGCATTGAAAACATTGACTACAAAAATGCATTGGATAATCCAGAACGTTGGATAAGTGAGACTCTACTGTATTTGTATGAATTTTATATGCTGTATGCTGCTTTGAATCTCACCCAGGGGAGAAAAGCGGGATAGAAATGAATAAATAATAATAATAATAATAATAATAATAATAATAATAATACTACAGTAGAGTCTCACTTATCCAACCTTTGCTTATCCAATGTTCTGTATTATCCAATACAGTTGGCCTTTTAGTAGTTAGTGTTTTTGTAGTCAATGTTTTCAATACATTGCAATGTTTTGGTGCTAAATTCATAATACAATAATTACTAAATAATGTTACCATGTATTGAACAGCTTTTTCTATCGATTTGTTGTAAAACATGATGTTTTGGTGTTTAATTTGTCAAATTACGGTATGATTGTACGTTTAATAGGCTTTTCCTTAATCCCTCCTTATTATCCAACATTTTCGCTTATCCAACATTCTGCTGGATAAGCAAGACTCTATTGTAATAATAATAATAATTCCTAGTCCATGGTAATTTTTTACTACAGTAGAGTCTCACTTATCCAACATAAACGGGCCGGCAGAATGTTGGATAAGCGGATATGTTGGATAATAAGGAGGCATTAGGGAAAAGCCTATTAAACATCAAAATAGATTATGATTTTACAAATTAAGCACCAAAACATCATGTTATACAACAAATTTGACAGAAAAAGTAGTCCAATACGCAATAATGCTATGTAGTAACTGTTGTATTTATGAATTTAGCACCAAAATATCATGATGTATTGAAAACATTGACTACAAAAATGCGTTCGATAATCCACAACGTTGGATAAGTGAGTGTTGGATAAGTGAGACTCTACTGTATTTGGATACAAGTAAATACATCATCAAATGCTCTACTATGGGTCCAGAAAAGTGAACCATATCTATGGTGGAGTCGTCGCCAGAAGGATTTCCTCCTTGAAGGACGGAGAAGGGAAGTGAGTGGATATTTCTCAGAGAAGGGCCGGAGGAAGAGCAGTTGGTAACAAGGGAAAGCGAGGCTGGCAAAGCAGGGAACCTGTTCCTTTAACGGCACCAGCTGGAGAAAATTCCAGGCTCTGGGAATGCAGCGGTGGCTGGCTTGGTGAGAGGCGAAGGGAGCTGGGAGCCGGGCCTAAGTGCTCTGTGGCTGCCGGATGGTGATGGGATGCGACGGCTGCAGCCAGGCGTGCAGGTGGAGATTGCATTCGCTGCGGCCGCTGGGAGGGGGTGGGGAGAGGTGAGCCAGCGCCGAAAGCGCAGAAGATGGAGATGGCGAAGACACAGCAACATCTGCAGCTCTTCCTCCTGCAAAGGGCTTCCACGCCCTTCCCACTGGTGACTCTCCCAGGTGCAGAGACATTGAAACTAAAGGCGTGGTGTCCCTGAGGTTCTACACCAGGCATGGGCAAACTTGGGTCCTCCCTCCGGGTGTTTTGAACTTCAATTCACACAATTCCTAACAGCCACAGGTTCTTCCTACCAACTGTTAGGAATTGTGGGAGTTGGAGTCCAAAACACCTGGAGGGCCCAAGTTTGCCCATGCCTGTTGCTATGAGCCAATCGTCCATATATGGAAAGACATCGTTGAAGTCCAAAACACCTGGAGGGCCCAAGTTTGCCCATGCCTGTTGCTATGAGCCAATCGTCCATATATGGAAGGATGTCGTTGAAGTCCAAAACACCTGGAGGGCCCAAGTTTGCCCATGCCTGTTGCTATGAGCCAATCCTCCATATATGGAAGGATGTCGTTGAAGTCCAAAACACCTGGAGGACCCAAGTTTGCCCATGCCTGTTGCTATGAGCCAATCGTCCATATATGGAAGGATGCCGTTGAAGTCCAAAACACCTGGAGGGCCCAAGTTTGGCCATGCCTGTTGCTATGAGCCAATCGTCCATATATGGAAGGATGTCGTTGAAGTCCAAAACACCTGGAGGGCCCAAGTTTGGCCATGCCTGTTGCTATGAGCCAATCGTCCATATATGGAAGGATGTCGTTGAAGTCCAAAACACCTGGAGGGCCCAAGTTTGGCCATGCCTGTTGCTATGAGCCAATCGTCCATATATGGAAGGATGCCGTTGAAGTCCAAAACACCTGGAGGGCCCAAGTTTGGCCATGCCTGTTGCTATGAGCCAATCGTCCATATATGGAAGGATGCCGTTGAAGTCCAAAACACCTGGAGGGCCCAAGTTTGGCCATGCCTGTTGCTATGAGCCAATCGTCCATATATGGAAGGATGCCATTGAAGTCCAAAACACCTGGAGGGCCAAAGTTTGGCCATGCCTGTTGCTATGAGCCAATCGTCCATATATGGAAGGATGCCGTTGAAGTCCAAAACACCTGGAGGGCCCAAGTTTGGCCATGCCTGTTGCTATGAGCCAATCGTCCATATATGGAAGGATGCCATTGAAGTCCAAAACACCTGGAGGGCCCAAGTTTGGCCATGCCTGTTGCTATGAGCCAATCGTCCATATATGGAAGGATGCCATTGAAGTCCAAAACACCTGGAGGGCCAAAGTTTGGCCATGCCTGTTGCTATGAGCCAATCGTCCATATATGGAAGGATGTCGTTGAAGTCCAAAACACCTGGAGGGCCCAAGTTTGGCCATGCCTGTTACTATGAGCCAATTGTCCATATATGGAAGGATGCCATTGAAGTCCAAAACACCTGGAGGGCCAAAGTTTGGCCATGCCTGTTGCTATGAGCCAGTCATCCATGTTTTGTTGTGCCAGCTGTCAGCTCTAGTTTGTAGTGCTGATTTTTGTTTGCTGTGCTTTGAGGAGTTTCTGATTTTTGACTTCAATCAAAGCAGGTTCTTCACTTTGCTCTACATATTCTGCCAGGGCATGTTCTTCTTCTTTGACTGCTTGTTTTACTTGTAAGAATCAACTGCCACCTGATCTTCTAGGCAGTTATTATTATTATTATTATTATTATTATTATTATTATCTGGTTTCTTGGTTTTTTGGTTCTTAGTATGCTTCAGCGCTCCATTGAGATCCCATCTTTCCTACAATGGGAGGTAGGAGATCTTCCATAGTCGAGAGCTGTCCATGGTCCTGACTTCCCTGGCCCCTTAACAAGATGGGGCATCTGTGGGCATCAGATGATGTGGGTTTCTCCTGTGGATTAAAAAGTAGGGGACAAATTATGTAACAAAATTGGAAAAGTTTTCTGTTTTCACAAAACGAATCCGGGAAGATGGCCTTCAAACGTTGAGCCATGCTTCTTCATTGTCTGCAGGCCAAAGAGAGGTGCAGAGAAGTTCTGACACACTATAAGAAAAAATGGGTTCCCAAGGACTTGAACTAACAAGTGGAATACATGGAATAATAACAATGTATTAAATATCATTAAACATTGTATTACACACAATAAACGATTATAAATTTCAGATAAATGGTTACAAAAGCCAATCAAACTGTTGTATTCACAGTATGATGAATGGTAATCAACTTTCTTGGTTATCTTCTTGTTTCTTCTTCAAAGAAGAGTAGACCCCTGATCCACAACCGGTTTCGACTACTTATAGTCTTCATCTGGTGGTAGGGTTTTTGTTATTTAGTTCCAACAATTCAAGCATGTTTTCAATAAACCATACAGTCTTTCATAATACCGTGGAACAAAGTGTACTGTTTCAAATCAAAGATACTCTGCATTCAGGTTTTACTTGCAGACAAAGATTATAAGTACAGTAGAGTCTCACTTATCCAACACTTGCTTATCCAATGTTCTGGATTATCCAACGCTTTTTTGTAGTCAATGTTTTCAATACATCATGATGTTTTGGTGCCAAGTTCGTAAATACAGTAATTACTACATAGCATTATTGCGTATTGAACTACTTTCCTGTCAAATTTGTTGTATAACATGATGTTTTGGTGCTTAATTTGTTAAATCATAACCTAATTTGATGTTTAATAGGCTTTTCCTTAATCCCTCCTTATTAGCCAACATATTCGCTTATCCAACATTCTGCCGGCCCGTTTATGTTGGATAAGTGAGACTCTACTATAGTCGAAACCTGTTGTGGATCAGGGGGTCTACTCTTCTTTGAAGAAGAAACAAGAAAATAACCAAGAAAGTTGATTACCATTCATCATACTTCGAATGCAACAGTTTGATTGGCTTTTGTAACCATTTCTCTGACATTTATATTCGTTTATTGTATATACAGTAGAGTCTCACTTATCCAACGTAAACGGGCCGGCAGAACGTTGGATAAGCGAATATGTTGGATAATAAGGAGAGATTAAGGAAATGCCTATTAAACATCAAATTAGGTTATGATTTTACAAATTAAGCACCAAAACATCATGTTATACAACAAATTTGTCAGAAAAAGTAGTTCAATACGCAGTAATGTTATGTAGTAATTACTGTATTTACGAATTTAGCACCAAAATATCATGATATATTGAAAACATTGACTACAAAAATGCGTTGGATAATCCAGAATGTTGGATAAGCAAGTGTTGGATAAGTGAGACTCTACTATAGTCTTAACCTGTTGTGGATCAGGGGTCTACTCTTCTTTGAAGAAGAAACAAGAAAATAACCAAGAAAGTTGATTATTATTCATCATACTGTGAATGCAACAGTTTGATTGGCTTTTGTAACAATTTAGCTAAAATTTATATTCGTTTATTGTATATAATACAATGTTTAATGATATTTAATACATTGTTATTATTCCATTTAGTGGACACTTGTTAGTTCAAGTTCTGACACACTCCCACAGACACAAATACGTGTGTTTGGTATACAAAGCAAACGGAGCCGAGGGGGAGTTTGGGTTCTGGTTGCCATCCTGAGAAGCCTTTACACATTCTGGCAAGATTTTGCAGAGATACATGGCTTGTGAAATATTCATCAGGCCTCTCTATTCAGGACATGAAATTGCTCTAAATTACTCTAAATATTTCATTCCAGGGGGCCGAGGAACGATCTCACCACTTGAGGGCTGACACGGAAAACGGAGCGCTATCTATGCACATCTGAAAGGTATGAAGCTGTATTGGGCCTCAGGCTTTCACACAATACATTTGGACCTGGGTTAGCCGACAGGTTGAAAGAAGAATCCTGGAACACGGGTCAGACACGCTTTCTCCTTTTCATGCGCCATTCCTTCCATTGTTGTTCTCTTCCTTCCACCTCAATCCACCTCTGCTCAGTCTTTGTTGTTCCCGCTAACACGTTGTGAAAGGAACACTCCGGGTTGAAAGCCATTCCTCATGACATTAAATGTGTAGGATCTGGAAGATGCCTTGAATATTCCAGTATCTTGCAAGGGTTGATGGGGATGAACAGGCTTTGCTGCAGAATGGCGAGTGCGTGCATTTGTGTGAGTTTGGGCCATAGGAAAGGAAACTGGAGGAATCCACCACAAACAATTTGTGGGGCAGCGTGCATACACTTTCATTAATGCACACATGTGCAATAAGACGCCAAGCCAAAGTACATTGACACAATCGAAGTTGAAGTCATTGAGGGTTATATTCATTGTGTCAGAAGCAATTTGAGAATACAGCTATCTCTATATATAAAAGAGTGATGGCATCACGGCAGCGGACAAAACAACAAAAGTAAACACCCCACAACCTCGAAAATTGACAGCACAACCCCTCATCCATGCCTCTAGGTTGATACAACAAAAAGAAAAGAAAAATAAAGTCCTAATTAGAGGGAGAGGAATAATTGTTTTTATCCAATTGCTGCCAGTTAGAAGGCTAAGCTCTGTTCACTTGGTCCCCTAGCAACCCACTCAGCCCAGGGGACCCTTTACCTTAACTACCACCAATTCCTCAATACTTTATTTCCCATACCACCAGACTTCGCCACAGCAACGCGTGGCCGGGCACAGCTAGTAATGTATAAAAAGGTAAAGGTTTTCCCTTGACATTAAGTCTAGTCGTGTCCAACTCTGTGGGTTGGTGCTTATCTCCAGTTCTAAGCCCAAGAGCTGGCGTTGTCCATAGACACCTTCAAGGTCATGTGGCCACTGGCATGACTACATGGAGTGCCGTTACCTTCCCACCGGAACGGTACCTATTCATCTACTCACATTTGCATGTATTTGAACTGCTAGTTTATTTATTTATTTACTTATTTACAGTATTTATATTCCGCCCTTCTTTCTCACCCCAAAGGGGACTCAGGGTGGATCACATTGTACACATATAAGGCAAACATTCAATGCCATATAACATAGAACAGAGACAGAGACAGACACAGAGGCAATTTAAACCTTCTCCAGCTTCCAGCTTCCCGAGGGTATGCTTGATTCCAGCCACAGGGGGAGCAGCTGCTTCATCATCCACTGCGACGGCACTTCCTCATTCCAACGGCGGCTGGGTGATTTTTATGGTGTCGTAAATAAGCCTCCCCACATATAAGTGGTACCTAAATTTCCTACTTGATAAATGCAACTATCTTTCGGTCAGCAACGAGCAGGGGCTATATTTCATTTTTAATTGTCGGGTGGACACAGGCTGGCCTCGAACTCATGAACTCGAGAAACTTCATTTTTGTGGCTGCCACGAACTACCGTATCATCCAACCGCTGTTGAATGAGGAAGTTGTCATCGCAGTGGATGATGAAGCAGTTGCTCCCCCTGTGGCTGGAATCAAGCATACCCTTGGGAAGCTGGAAGCTGGAGAAGGTTTAAATTGCCTCTGCGTCTGTCTCTGTCTGTGTTCTATGGCATTGAATGTTTTCCTTATATGTATACAATGCGATCCATCCTAAGTCCCCTTCAGGGTGAAAAGGACGGAATATAAATACTGTAAATAAATATATCAAGTAATGCACAATTAAACGGGAATAACGCTTAAGCGGCTGAGGGGGAAAAGGAAGGGGCCTGAGGCTGTTAGGAATGGTGGGCGTTGCAGTCCAAAACACCCGGAGGGCCCAAGTTTGCCTATGCCTCCTCTATCTGCTTAGTTTTTGACGCAGAGAAGGGGAACTGACCCCACCTTGGTCTTGATCTCAGGCAGTAGCACGGCTTGGGTCAGCGTTAAAGCTTATTCCTAAAGGGTTAAGACTTGTTAACTAGGAACGATCTGTTCTGTGAGCCTCTCTCCCTGGAGAATGGAGCTGCCCCACTCTCCCTCCTCTCTCTTGGGCTTTACTATTTAAGGCAAACATCTCTCCCAGCTCCCAATGTTTCCATCCTCTTTTCTTTTTTTGCAAAAATAACTCGCTGGGAATAAACAGCTCCAGGCACGAGCCTATAAATCAGGTATTCCCAGGCCTTGGCCTGCCAAAGTGCTCAAGAGCCTCCCTCCTTCTCCTATGTCTCTTTCCCAGTAAGATTGCCTTTAAACTGAGAAAGCCAACTCGGCACAGCCTTCATCACCTGCAGCACTCTTCTCAGGGCCCTTCCACAGAATATCAAGGCAAGAAATCCCACAATATCTGCTTTATTTATTTATTTACAGTATTTATATTCCGCCCTTCTCACCCCGAAGGGCAAACATTCAATGCCCATAAACACATCAAACAGAGACAGATACAGACGCAGAGGCAATTTAACCTTCTCCTGAGGGGATGTTCGATTCTGACCACAGGGGGGAGCAGCTGCTTCATCATCCACTCTGACGGCACTTCCTCATTCCAACGTTGTAAATTAGTTAAACTTGCCTCCCCACTTTTATAAGTGGTACCTTATTTCCTACTTGATAGATGCAACTATCTTTCGGGTTGCTAGGTCAGCAACGAGCAGGGGCTATATTTTATTTTTAATTGACGGGTGCTCACCCCGCTACGGGCTGGCCTCGAACTCATGACCTCATGGTCAGAGTGATTTATTGCAGCTGCTCAACAGCCTGCGCCACAGCCCGGCTTTGAGCTGGGTTACATGAGTCCACACTGCTATATATTCCAGTTCAAAGCAGACAATGTGGGATTTTATTCAGCTGTGTGGAAGGAGGCTAGGTTGCTGTCAGGATGTGAAAGCCCAGCACTCATAACAGCTGAACTCTCCACATCCCGTCAGAGCAATGGGGGGTGGGAGATAATCTAAATCAGGGGTCCCCAAACTAAGGTCCGGGGGCCGGATGCGGCCCTCCAAGGTCATTTACCTGGCCCCCGCCCTCCGTTTTATAATATAATATGTTTATATCAGTTTTAATAATATATTATATATACATATAATATTGATAAAATATTATAATGTTATACAATATAATACTAATAATAATACCATATAATAATATTAAATTATATGTTATATATTACATATAATATTACAGTACAGTGGTATAGTTCAATATATAGTAATATATAATGCTAATAATGTGCTATGCTAATAATATAATATATTGTTTGTACATACAGCTGCTCTGAGTCCCCTTTGGGGTGAGAAGGGTGGGATATAAATATAGTAAATAAATAAATGAATAATTTTAGACTTAGGCTTGACCGAAGTCTGACATGACTTGAAGGCACACAACAACAACAACAACAACAACAATCCTAATTAACTTGATTATCTCATTGGCCAGAAGCAGATCCACACTTTCCATTGAAATCCTGATAGGTTTATGTTGGTTAAAATTGTTCTTATATTCAAATATTGTATTGTTCTTTCATTGTTGTTGTTTTTTTCACTATAAATAAGACATGTGCAGTGTGCATAGAAATTTGTTCATATTTTTTTTCAAATGATAATTCGGCCCCTCAACAGTCTGAAGGATTGTGGACCGGCCCGCTGCTTTAAAAGTTTGGGGACCCCTGATCTAAATGATAAGGGCCATATGGCTAGGAGGATGGGATTTATGGCCTGCTCTGGTTTTTCAAGCCTGGGAAAGGACTACATCACAGATACCTGTGAATATGGAAGGGGGTGGAGTTAGGAGCTGGCTATACTCGGGGTTTGGCGGGAATATGTGTAATGCTCCTAGGCAGCGTGAACACTTGGAACCAACACGGAGGCCAATAAATAATCTAATATCTTTATTAAAGCAATAAAAGTTTCAAACAAAAATAAGCAGAATAGATAGTCAAGCAGTTGATCTTTTAAGAAAGATCAGAATTAGTCCAAAGAATGAAAGTTTTATGTCCAATATTAAAGTCCAAAGTCCAAAATCCAATAACCGAAACACACTCAAACTTATTGGAAGTTTGAGTGGGGAAAGGAGCAAAGTTCCTCAGGAAAGTACTTGAAGTAATAGTCCAAAACAAGGTTTCAAGGCAAGGCTAAGGCTGTTCGTGATGGATCTGAAACGCAGTCCAAACTTGGCAAGGGACGAGACACAACGCCCGGTCTACTCGAGAGTAAGCGCGCCAACAGGCCGCTTGGAAGCTCAGGATCAAGAGACAATGTATTCTTCAACCAGAAGTTCAGTTGACACCGCAACAGAGATTCTCTGCGCAGAACTTTTATTGAAGTCCAAGAGCTCCCCCATACAGGTGCTTGACTCCCCAAATCTTCCCAAGAGAAACGAGCTGCTAACAACGAGGCGCCAGATGCCTGCCTCCCCAATTCTTCCCAAGAGAACTGGCTTAGCCAAAATCTCCTCGCTCTGCTAATCTCACACTTCTCCTTAAACTTTGTCTTCGAGAGCGATCTGTTTGGAAAGTAGCCCTTCTATCAAATTCTAAACTCTCCGGAGATCCGGGAAGAGCTGGCAACATTTCAAGGGCATTCCTAATTGGCTCTGGCATGGCAATGTCAACAGGAGACATCTGGAAAGGGATTGAATCTTGCTGCGGTGGGAAAAAACCCAAATCCTCTTCAGTTTGATCAGCAATGGCTGCGGGATCAGGGGCCAAAGGTCCCTAAGACATCACAATATGTTAGTTCTAGCTTTGTTTTCAACTTGAAAACAAGGTCTTCAATAAAGCATTTCCACAGAACTGCTTGTGTGAGCCTGCATTGAGTCCTATCGCTTTCAAGAGCTGTGAGTTTTCCAGGCTTTATGGCCATGTTCCAGAAGCATTCTCTCCTGATGTTTCACCCACACCTATGGCAGGCATCCTCAGAGATTATAGGTCTGTTGTAAACTAGGCAAATTGGGTTTATATATCTGCGGAATATATAAACATTTGCCCAAACGCGAATCAGGGAACATGAAAGGCACTAGTGCAGGCTAAACTAACTCAACCAGAGAAGTCAGCCATAGCAGAGCACTTGATGAACCAACCAGGACACAGGGTATTATTTGAGAAGACAGAAGTGCTGGACCACGATGACAACCACCATCTCAGACGACACAGAGAAGCCATTGATATCCACAAGCATGTGGACAATTTCAACAGAAAGAAGGAAAGCATGGAAATGAACAAAAATCTGGATACTAGTGTTTAAAAAAAGCTCTACAATCAGGACAGTAAATAAAGAACAACACTCAAAAAACAGGGGAATTCCAGACAAGAAACAATCAGGGCCAGCTAACACCTCCCAACAAAGGATCCCCAAGTAGGAAGCAGCCAGGCTGTGAAATTGCAAGGCTATTCAATGCTGATCAAGGTGTCCAATTCTAAAATCAGGACAGTAGATAAAGAACAACACTCTGAAAACGTGAATTCCAGACATGAAACATACCAGGGCCAGCTAACACCTCCCAACAAACGATTCCCTCAGGCAGGAAGCAGCCAGACTTTGAAGTTGCAAGGCCATTTAATGCTAATCGAGCTGGCCAATGGCAACATTCACACTTGCCTCAAACAGACAAGAGTTCTTTCTCCCACCCTGGACTTTTTATAGATATATAAACACCACTTGCCTAGTTTCCAACAGACTTCACAACCTCGGAGGATTTTTATTTTTATTTTTTTGTGTCAGGAGCAACCGGAGTTGCTTCTGGAGTGGGAGAATTGGCTGTCTGCAAGGACGTTGCCCAGGGGACGCCCGGATGTTTTGATGTTTTACCATCCTCGTGGGAGGCTTCTCTCATGTCCCCGCATGGAGCTGGAGCTGATAGAGGGAGCTCATCCGCACTCTTCCCGGGTGGGATTCGAACCTGGCAGCTTTCAGGTCAGCAACCCAACCTTCAAGTCACTAGGCTTTTATCCCCTTGGCCACCGGAGGCTCCATACCTCGGAGGATGCCTGCCATAGATGTGGGTGAAACGTCAGGAGAGAGTGCTTCTGGAACATGGCCATACAGCCCAGAAAATTTACAGCAAGTCTGCCAGGAAGATGTTGGCTCCCCCCAGCATTTGCCATCAAAGGCAAATGCCTTGTTTTACCAAATGATAGGGCCAGAACCTGTTGCATTCATTCTGTTCTCCCTCCTTTTCTTAACTTTCTCATTTACTTTTGCTCATCTAAGTGTGATGGACGGAGTAACCTCTTCTTCCAGAAGGATGCCTCCTTTCCTTCTCATCTCCCCCAATTTGCTAATCCTCTTGTTTGCCACATGACTGAGGAGAGGCCTTCAAAGTTCAAAAGGATACAGCCCGGTGTCTATTACAGATCGGATCGGATGGCATCTCTTCAAGGCAGTTGTGAACTTCTCTGAGACTCACGCAAGTGGAGAGTGCTTAGCAACCAACTTCATGCTCCCCAGTTCCGGACTGACATAGCAAAGGTGTGTGAGCATCAGTAGCCACATCCCGGTTGACCAAAATCCTCCATAGCATAAATCTTCATAAATTACACCTTGATGGCTCTCTACATCCCTTGTGCTGCATGCACGTACAAACAATACCCAAGTTGGCTTGATGTGAGTTTTCTGGGTTGTATGGCCATGTTCCAGAAGCATTCTCTCCTGATGTTTCACCCACATCTATGGGCAAAACATTGTGAGGATACCTGCCATAGATGTGGGCGAAAAGTCAGGAGAGAATGCTTCTGGAACATGGCCATTCAAGCTGGAAAACTCACAGCAACCCAGTGATTCCGGCCATGAAAACCTTTGACAACACAACACACAAGTTGCACATATAATGGTAATAATAATAATAATAATAATAATAATAATAATAATAATAATAATAATAATAAGCTGATAAGGAGAAGACCTGGCTCTGGCTCACGAATGGGACCCTGAAGAAGGAGACAGAAGGCCTGATCCTTGCAGCCCAGGAGCAAGCCATCAGGACAAAGGCGATTAAGGCCAAGATAGAAAAATCAGCTGATGACCCAAAATGCAGACTGTGCAAGGAAACCGACGAAACCATTGATCATCTCCTCAGCTGCTGTAAGAAAATTGCACAGACAGACTACAAACAGAGGCACAACTATGTGGCCCAAATGATTCATTGGAACTTATGCCTCAAGTACCACCTCCCAGCAGCAAAGAACTGGTGGGATCACAAACCTGCAAAAGTATTGGAAAATGAGCACGCAAAGATACTGTGGGACTTCCAAATCCAGACTGACAAAGTTCTGGAACACAACACACCAGACATCACAGTTGTGGAAAAGAAAAAGGTTTGGATCATTGCTGTTGCCACTCCAGGTGACAGTCGCATTGATGAAAAACAACAGGAAAACCTCAGCCGCTATCAGGACCTCAAGATTGAACTTCAAAGACTCTGGCAGAAACCAATGCAGGTGGTCCCGGTGGTGATGGGCACACTGGGTGCCGTGCCAAAAGATCTCAGCCAGCATTTGGAAACAACAGACATGGACAAAATTACGATCTGCCAACTGCAAAAGGCCACCCGAATGGGATCTGCGCACATCATCCGAAAATACATCACACAGTCCTAGAGACTTGGAAAGTGTTCGACTTGTGACTTTGTGAAACAAAATCCAGTATATCTGTCTTGTTTGCTGTGTCATACAATAAAATAATAATAGTGGTAGTAGTAGTAGTAGTAGTAGTAAAGGTAAAAGTTTTCCCCTGACATGAAGTCTAATCGTGTCCGATTCTGGGGGTTGGTGCTCATCTCCGTTTCTAAGCCGAAGAGCCGGCGTTGTCCGTAGACACCTCCAAGGTCATGTGGCCACTGGCATGACTGCATGGAGCGCCGTTACCTTCCCACTAGAGCAGTACCTATTGATCTACTCACATTTGCATGTTTTCGAACTGCTAGGTTGGCAGAAACTGGGGCTAACAGCGGGCACTCACTCCTCTTTGGCAACCTTTTGGTCAGCAAGTTCATCAGCTCAGCGGTTTAACCCACTGCGCCACCAAGGGCTCCTTTATGTACTATAAGACCTTTGATTTTAACTGGAGTGGATGGTGAAGGGAAAGGAGGCATTGGACATGGCTTGAAGACATGCAACAACAACAACGTACATAGCCCTGTGTCATAGGCCCCACAGTCAGTGTTTACAGCATTCCTGCTCTTCTGCGTTGGCGTACAGAAGAATGCCGTTCTTCCTTTTTCCGAGCACATGGGAAGGGTTTCCAGGGAATAGCGATGGGTATTGAACCCTGGCGAAGGGGCCGCAGTGCTAGCCGGGACGGAGTCTGCAGCCGGGCAGAAGGGCAGGTCTGGAGACCATCAGCCCCACGCTGTCACCACAAAGTGCGATGTGATGAAGTGGAAGGAGCCGGTTTTATCAGATGGCAGCTGTTAATAGCACGGTTTTCTGGGCAGGAAGGAATGCGGCATTGCGGTACCATGACCAAGCAGCTCCCAAAGCCATTTAGAGGGACAACCGCCCGCCTGCATCATCGTCTTCGCTCTTCCAAAATGGGTTTTTGGTTCCCAACAAGGGCGCAGTTACAAAACTTGTCACAAACCTTGTGCAGATCTTTAAACAACCATTCCAAGAACCTCTTAGGAGCAAACACTTCCAAGATCTGATCTCATACAAGTGACTGCAACCTGCAACCAGAATACTATGACAGTAGAGCAGGGGTCCTCAAACTTTTAAAGCCGAGGGCCGGTCCACAATCCTTCAGACTGTTGAGGGGCCGGATTTTCATTTAAAAAAAAAATACAAATAAATTCCGATACACACTGCACATGTCTTATTTGTACTGCAAAAACAACAACAACAACAATGAAAGAACAATACAATATTTAAAAATAAAAATAATTTTAACCAACATACATTTATCAGGATTTCAATGGGAAGTGTGCTCCTGCTTCTGGCCAATGAGATAGTCAAGTTAATTAGGGTTGTTGTTGTTATTGTTGTTGTTGTTGTTGTTGTTGTTGTGTGCCTTCAAGTCATTTCAGACTTTGGGCGAGCCTAAGTCTAAAATGTATTTATTTATTATTTATTTATTTGCTGCATTTATTTACTACATTTGTATGACACCCTTCTCACCCCAAAGGGGACTCAGAGTGGCTTACAAATTATATGTACATACAATATATTATATTATTAGATAGCACAATATTAGCATTATATATTACTTTATTGAACTATACCACTATACTATAATATTATTAGTAATATTATACGAATGTAATATAGAATATATAATTAATATTATTATATGGTATTATTATTAGTGTGATATTGTATTACATTATAATATTATTATCAATATTATATGTATATACAATATATTATATTATAAAACTGAGGGCGGGGGCCAGGTAAATGACCTCGGAGGGCCGCATCCGGCCCCCGGGCCTTAGTTTGGGGACCCCTGCAGTAGAGTCTCACTTATCCAACATAAACGGGCCGGCTGAACGTTGAATAAGCGAATATGTTGGATAATAAGGAGAGATTAAGGAAAAGCCTATTAAACATCAAATTAGGTTATGATTTTACAAATTAAGCACCAAAACATCATGTTATACAACAAATTTGACAGAAAAAGTAGTTCATTACACAGTAATGCTATGTAGTCATTACTGTATTTACGAATTTAGCACCAAAATATCACAATGCATTGAAAACATTGACTACAAAAATGCGTTGGATAATCCAGAACGTTGGATAAGTGAGTGTTGGATAAGTGAGACTCTACTGTATGTTATGATTTTACTCATCAAGCACCAAAACATCATGTTTTATAACAAATTTGACAGAAAAAGCAGTTCAATACGCAGTAATGTTATGTTGTAATTACTGTATTTACGATTTTAGCACCAAAATATCACGATATATTGAAAACATTGACTACAAAAATGCATTGGATAATCCAGAATGTTGGACAAGTGAGACTCTACTGTAATAATAATAAGATCAGAGTGAAATAATAAATGTACAGTAGAGTCTCACTTATCCAACAGTTGCTTATCCAACATTCTGGATTATCCAACGCATTTTTGTAGTCAATGTTTTCAATATATCGTGATATTTTGGTGCTAAATTTGTAAATACAGTAATTACTACATAGCATTACTGTGTATTGAACTACCTTTTCTGTCAAATGTGTTGTATAACATGTTTTGGTGCTTAATTTGTAAAATCATAACCTAATTTAGTGTTTAATAGGATTTTCCTTAGTCTCTCCTTATTATCCAACATATTTGCTTATCCAATGTTCTGCCAGCCTGTTTACGTTGGATAAGTGAGACTCTACTGTAATAACAAAAATAGATTAAATAAATGTAATAGTAGCAACAATAATAGAGTACAATAATAAATGTAATAATAATAGAGAAAAATAATACAGTAGAGTAGTTCAATACGCAGTAATGTTATGTTGTAATTACTGTATTTACGAATTTAGCATCAAAATGTCATGATATTTTAAAAAATTGACTACAAAAATGCGTTGGATAATTCAGAACATTGGATAAGCGAGTGTTGGATAAATGAGACTCTACTGTAAATGTAATAATACCAATAATAATAGAGAAAAATAATAAATCTACCATATATTCTCGAGTATAAGCTGACCCAAATATAAGCCAACCAGGACCCTCACCCAAGTATAAGCCGAGGGGGGCTTTTTCAGTCTTTAAAAAAGGGCTTATACTCGAGTATATACAGTAATTATTATTAAGGAATTGTGGGAGTTGAATTCCAAAACACTCAAGTTTGCCCATGCCTGGTCTACACTGTCCATACAATGCAGGTCCAAGTGGCAATATATGGTTGGTATAGATCCAGCCGAAGAGATCTATGTCCAATGTTTACAACAGGGTTCCTCAAACTTTTTAATCCGAGGGCCGGTCCACAATCCTTCAGACTGTTGAGGGGCCGGATTATCATTTGAAAAAAATACAAACAGATTCCGATGCACACTGCATATGTCTTATTTGTAGTGCAAAAACAACAACAACAACAACAATGAAAGAACAATACAATATTTAAAAATAATAACAATTTTAACCAACATACATTTATCAGGATTTCAATGGGAAGTGTGCTCCTGCTTCTGGCCAATGAGATAGTCAAGTTAATTAGGGTTGTTGTTGTTATTGTTGTTGTTGTTGTTGTTGTTGTTGTGTGCCTTCAAGTCATTTCAGACTTTGGGCGAGCCTAAGTCTAAAATGTATTTATTTATTATTTATTTATTTGCTGCATTTATTTACTACATTTGTATGACACCCTTCTCACCCCAAAGGGGACTCAGAGTGGCTTACAAATTATATGTACATACAATATATTATATT
Organism: Anolis carolinensis; assembly: GCF_035594765.1. Classification (NCBI taxonomy): domain Eukaryota; kingdom Metazoa; phylum Chordata; class Lepidosauria; order Squamata; family Anolidae; genus Anolis; species Anolis carolinensis. The sequence continues at coordinate 18,692,358 of NW_026943822.1, read as the reverse complement.
ATTAGCATAGCACAATATTAGCATTATATATTACTTTATTGAACTATACCACTATACTATAATATTATTAGTAATATTATACGAATGTAATATAGAATATATAATTAATATTATTATATGGTATTATTATTAGTGTGATATTGTATTACATTATAATATTATTATCAATATTATATGTATATACAATATATTATATTATAAAACTGAGGGCGGGGGCCAGGTAAATGACCTCGGAGGGCCGCATCCGGCCCCCGGGCCTTAGTTTGGGGACCCCTGCAGTAGAGTCTCACTTATCCAACATAAACGGGCCGGCTGAACGTTGGATAAGCGAATATGTTGGATAATAAGGAGAGATTAAGGAAAAGCCTATTAAACATCAAATTAGGTTATGATTTTACAAATTAAGCACCAAAACATCATGTTATACAACAAATTTGACAGAAAAAGTAGTTCATTACACAGTAATGCTATGTAGTCATTACTGTATTTACGAATTTAGCACCAAAATATCACAATGCATTGAAAACATTGACTACAAAAATGCGTTGGATAATCCAGAACGTTGGATAAGTGAGTGTTGGATAAGTGAGACTCTACTGTATGTTATGATTTTACTCATCAAGCACCAAAACATCATGTTTTATAACAAATTTGACAGAAAAAGCAGTTCAATACGCAGTAATGTTATGTTGTAATTACTGTATTTACGATTTTAGCACCAAAATATCACGATATATTGAAAACATTGACTACAAAAATGCATTGGATAATCCAGAATGTTGGACAAGTGAGACTCTACTGTAATAATAATAAGATCAGAGTGAAATAATAAATGTACAGTAGAGTCTCACTTATCCAACAGTTGCTTATCCAACATTCTGGATTATCCAACGCATTTTTGTAGTCAATGTTTTCAATATATCGTGATATTTTGGTGCTAAATTTGTAAATACAGTAATTACTACATAGCATTACTGTGTATTGAACTACCTTTTCTGTCAAATGTGTTGTATAACATGTTTTGGTGCTTAATTTGTAAAATCATAACCTAATTTAGTGTTTAATAGGATTTTCCTTAGTCTCTCCTTATTATCCAACATATTTGCTTATCCAATGTTCTGCCAGCCTGTTTACGTTGGATAAGTGAGACTCTACTGTAATAACAAAAATAGATTAAATAAATGTAATAGTAGCAACAATAATAGAGTACAATAATAAATGTAATAATAATAGAGAAAAATAATACAGTAGAGTAGTTCAATACGCAGTAATGTTATGTTGTAATTACTGTATTTACGAATTTAGCATCAAAATGTCATGATATTTTAAAAAATTGACTACAAAAATGCGTTGGATAATTCAGAACATTGGATAAGCGAGTGTTGGATAAATGAGACTCTACTGTAAATGTAATAATACCAATAATAATAGAGAAAAATAATAAATCTACCATATATTCTCGAGTATAAGCTGACCCAAATATAAGCCAACCAGGACCCTCACCCAAGTATAAGTCGAGGGGGGCTTTTTCAGTCTTTAAAAAAGGGCTTATACTCAAGTATATACAGTAATTATTATTAAGGAATTGTGGGAGTTGAATTCCAAAACACCCAAGTTTGCCCATGCCTGGTCTACACTGTCCATACAATGCAGGTCCAAGTGGCAATATATGGTTGGTATAGATCCAGCCGAAGAGATCTATGTCCAATGTTTACAACAGGGTTCCTCAAACTTTTTAAGCCAAGGGCCGGTCCACAATCCTTCAGACTGTTGAGGGGCCGGATTATCATTTGAAAAAAATACAAACAGATTCCGATGCACACTGCATATGTCTTATTTGTAGTGCAAAAACAACAACAATGAAAGAACAATACAATATTTAAAAATAATAACAATTTTAACCAACATACATTTATCAGGATTTCAATGGGAAGTGTGGTCCTGCTTCTGTCCAATGAGATAGTCAAGTTAATTAGGGTTGTTGTTGTTGTTGTTGTTGTTGTTGTGTGCCTTCAAGTCATTTCAGACTTTGGGTGAGCCTAAGTCTAAAATGTATTTATTTATTATTTATTTATTTACTGCGTTTATTTACTACATTTGTATCACACCCTTCTCTCTCCAAAGGGGACTCAGAGTGGCCTACAAATTATATGTACATACAACATATTATATTATTAGCATAGCACAATATTAGCATTATATATTACTATATTGAACTATACCACTATACTGTAATATTATTAGTAATATTATATGTAATATATAATATATAATTAATATTATTATATGGTATTATTATTAGTGTTATATTGTATTTTCCGCCCCCTTGATCTGGTCATGTAAGTGTGATTTATTGTTATAATTGTATTATTTTACCTTGTTTAATAATGTGTGTTATGTCGTTATGTAACGTTTTGCTTTTATGACTGTAAACCGCCCTGAGTCCCATCCGGGAGATAAGGCGATATATAAATAAATTATTATTATAATTATAATAATAATTATTATTATTACATTATAATATTATTATCAACATTATATGTATATACAATATATTATACTAGCTGTGCCCGGCCACGCGTTGCTGTGGCGAAGTATGGTGGTACAGTAGAGTCTCACTTATCCAAACTTCTGGATTATCCAAGCCATTTTTGTAGTCAATTTAATTGTCAAGATAATCCAGTTCAAATCAGATAATCTGTATCTTATAGGCAGTGTGAAAGAGGCCTAAGTGAGACCTAACTCTGCCTGTCCTCTGGGCTGAGTGGGTTGCTAAGAGACCAAGTGGGCAGAGCTTAGCCTTCTAACTGGCAGCAATTGGATAAAAAACAATTATTCCTCTCCCTCTAATTAGGACTTTATTTTTCTTTTCTTTTTCTTGTATCAACTTAGAGGCGTGGATGAGGGGTTGTGCTGTCAATTTTTGAGGTTGTGGGGCATTTAGTTGTTTTGTCCGGTGCCATGATTCCATTACCTACACATACTAGCTGTGCCCGGCCACGCGTTGCTGTGGCTAGGACTTTATTTTTCTTTTCTTTTTGTTTAGTTGTTTAGTTGTTTTAGTTTAGTTGTTTTGTCCGGCGCCGTGATACCATTACCCTTTATATTTATTTATTTTATTTATTACAATATTTATATCCCGCCCTTCTCACCCAACAGGGGACTCAGGGCGGCTTACAATGAAACAGACATATAAAAACAGTACAATACACTATAAATCAGTTAAAAAATTAACTTACATATAACATTCATAAAATGCATTTATAAAATATAGGTAGGCGTGTACAAGTTTAAAAGACTGGGTCTGTCAATTGAGTTCCAGTATACATAATAGTAATTAATGCTGCTGATTCTTATTCGAAAGAATATATGTAAGTATATATATATATACATACACTAGCTGTGCCCGGCCACACATTGCTGTGGCTAGGACTTTATTTTTCTTTTCTTTTTGTTGTATGAACCTAGAGGCGTAGATGAGAGGTTGTGCTGTCACTTTTTGAGGTTGTGGGGCATTTAGTTTAGTTGTTTTGTCCGGCGCCGTGATTCCATTACCCTTTTATATATATAGATTATAAAACTGAGGGCGGGGGCCAGGTAAATGACCTCGGAGGGCCGCATCCGGCCCCCGGGCCTTAGTCTGGGGACCCCTGGTTTACAAGATTCCCCATGAGAACCAAAACACATTTCTGATTGAGGACTTTGTTCCACGACTCTGAGTCTTTCTGTGAAAAGTTTCTCCTCTCTTTGGTGCCGTATTCATAATCTCCTCCTCCTCCATTTTTCCTCTTGAGCTGCAGAGCTTCGAGGGGCTTCTCTGCGGTGAAGTGAACAAGCTGCCAAATGTCACGGCTAATCGGAAGGAGGGCTGAGAGAAGCCAGGCGGCCACATCTGCAAAGGCTCACAACACCCCTGGGATGTCAAAAGCCGGGGAGACGGGGAATGCAAAAGCCATGGCTGCGACTCCTGCCACATACTCCTCCACTGATACAGGCCTGTGAGTAAGTCCCGTTGCATTCAGTAGGATCTCCTTCTGAGTTCAAGAGAGATTTTCCTTTGCCTCCTCTTCAGAAATACATGCATCATGCCTGCTTTCTCCGGGCCGGGACTCCTGAATATATGCTTCTGTCAGCCATGGGGTGCCATAGCTATTTCCTGCTATCAGGAATGAGCCAAAAATACCCACAAAAGTCGATTTATCCAGTGCCATAACATATCTGAGATAACGGGCTTCCAAAGAAGGTGAAAGGGAGGTTTCAAGGGTGGGAGTGGGATTCTTTTTTCAGCCAAACAATTATGGTAAGAGGAGGAAAATATATCAACAACTGAGTGCTTAAGGGTTGTTGTACAGTAGAGCAGGGGTCCCCAAACTAAGGCCCGGGGCCCGGATGCGGCCCTCCAAGGTCATTTACCTGGCCCCCGCCCTCAGTTTTATAATATAATATTTTATATCATTTTAAATAACATAATATCTTGTAGATACATATAATATTGATAATAATATTATAATGTTGTATGATATAATACTAATAATTCCATATAATAATATTAATTATATGATATATATTATATATAATATTACAGTATAGTGGTATAGTTCAATATAGTAATATATAATGCTAATATTTTCCTATGCTAATAATATAATATATTGTATGTACATACAGCTGCTCTGAGTCCCCTTCGGGGTGAGAAGGGCGGGATATAAATACAATAAATAAACGTAGTAAATGAATAAATAAATAATTTTAGACTTAGGATCGCCCAAAGTCTGAAATGACTTGAAGGCACACAACAACAACAACAACAACAATCCTAATTAACATGACTATCTCATTGGCCAGAAGCAGGCCCACACTTCCCATTGAAATCCTGATAGGTTTATGCTGGTTACAATTGTTTTCATTTTTAAATATTGTATTGTATTGTTCTTTCATTGTTTTTGTTGTTTTGCACCACAAATAAGACATGTGCAGTGTGCATAGGAATTTGTTCGTTTTTTTTTTCCAAATGATAATTTGGCCGCTCCACAGTCTGAAGGATTGTGGACTGGCCCTATGCTTTAAAAGTTTGAGGACCCCTGCATTAGAGTCTCACTTATCCAACGTAAACGGGCCGGCAGAACGTTGGATAAGCGGATATGTTGGATAATAAGGAGAGATTAAGGAAAAGCCTATTAAACATCAAATTAGGTTATGATTTTACAAATTAAGCACCAAAACATCATGTTATACAACAGATTTGACAGAAAAAGTAGTTCAATATGCAGTAATGTTATGTAGTAATTACTGTATTTACGAATTTAGCACCAAAATATTACGATGTATTGAAAACATTGACTACAAAAATGCGTCGGATAATCCAGAACGTTGGATAAGTGAGACTCTACTGTAGTGGCATAATAATGGCATACCCTGTATAAAATCGCAAAATCAAATTTGCTTGAAAATAATGATAATAATAATAATAATAATTGGAAACAGTAGACATTGACAAAATCACGATCTGCCAACTGCAAAAGGCCACCCTACTGGGATCTGTGTGCATCATCCGAAAATACATCACACAGTCCTAGACACTTGGGAAGTGTTCGACTTGTGATTTTGTGAAACGAAATCCAGCATATCTTTCTTGTTTGCTGTGTCATAATAAAATAATAATAATAATAATAATAATAATAATAATAATAATAATAATAACAACAACTATTTATATTCTTCCCTTCTTCCTGTGGGGACACAGAGTAAATTACAGTGTAAACAGATAAAAGCAAACGTGCAATGCCTTGTTACAATACAATGAGACACACAAACACAAAGACAAAGGCTTCTCCTTTCATTTCCGGCTTTGGAAGTGGTGCTCATCTCTGGCTCTGGAGTATTACGTTTCTCCATTTCAATTTCCAAGCCGAGGAGCCTGTGTTGTCACCTCTTGATTGTATGACCAACATGACTGCTTGGAACATCTTCTGTTTTTTCCTGCCGAAGCAGTACCTATTTATCTACTCGCATTTGCATGCTTTCATGTTTTCGAACTGCTAGGTTGGCAAGAGCTAGGGCTAATGGCAGAAGCTCACCATGCCCTGCAGATTCAAAGTGCCAACCTTCAGGTCAGCAGTTCAGCACGCATTGTGCCACCATGACCCCAAGCCGTGGATGCAAAGCCCATGAGTAAAGTGGACTGAATGTATACTCCCTCCAGAATTGCAAGCATTATGATTCTAAAGACAAATGGCCAAAGTGTGAAGGTAATGTTGCCGCCACTAACTGATTGGTTTCAAACTGTATTAATTGTACAGTGTAGACACACCCCTTATCAGGGGGGAAGTTATCCATTTTAAAAGGGCTTGAGGCAAATAAAATGACACAGGTTTGTTTAATGTGTACAAATATCTGTCAAAGTTCAGGCAAACTAGCAAATGGGAATTCCATACAGGAAACACTCAGGGCCAGCTAACACCTCCTAACAACGGATTCCCCCAAGCAGGAAGCAACCAGGCTTTGAAGCTGCAAGGCTATTCAATGCTAATCAAGGTGGCTAATTGCAACATTCCAATGGACAATTCTTTCTCCCACCACAGATATATAAATCTCACTTGCCTCTGAGGATGCCTGCCATAGATGTGGGCAAAACGTCAGGAGAGAATGCTTCTGGAACATGGCCAGACAGCCTGGAAAACTCCCAGCACCCCTGTGGTTCCATCTTTGAAAGCCTTCGACAAGACAGCTACAAAGAAATAAATATATGCCTATGTGTATATGCTTGTGCATTTGTTTGTTTATGGATGTGAACATCAATTTCATCGCTCAGTTGTCAATCAAGCCGCAACAAAAAGTTGTTTCGATGCAGGTTTGGTTTCTGGCCATCCGTTTTGGGCCGAGAAAAAGAGTTATTATTAGGAATAATCTTGGCTCGAGCCATCAGAAGCTGATCCGGTTTGATTTAACTAGACCGACAGCTGCGGCTAGAACTGTGTCAAAGGTATTTGGGCTTTTTTAAAAAAAAGTCAATTTTCTCAAAACCTTGGAGGTTCCTTAATGAGTAGAGAAGACTGTGATTTTTATTTTTTTAAATTAATTGCCATATGCTACAAATCACATTAGTATTTCACTATGGGAGCATCTATACCAGGCTTGTCGAAGGCTGGGTTTCTGTGAGTTCCAGAAGCATTCTCTCCTGATGTTTCACCCGCATCTATGGCAGGCATCCTAAGAGGTTGTGAGGTCTGTTGGGAACTAGGCTTATAAGTGGGGTTTATATATCTCCAGGGTGGGAGAAAGAACTCTTTTGTCTGTTTGAGGCAAGTGAGAATGTTGCCATTGGCCACATTGCTTAGCACTGAATAGCCTTGCAGCTTCAAACCCTGGCTGCTTTGAAGAACTAGCATTTATATATCTGTGGAATGATGTCCAGGGTGGGAGAAAGAACTCTTTGTCTGTTTGAGGCAAGTGTGAATGTTGCCATTAGCCACCTTGACTAGCATTGAATAGCCTTGCAGCTTCAAAGCCTGGCTGCTTCCTTTCCTGGGAGGAATCCTTTGTTGGGAGGTGTTAGCTGGCCTGACTGTTTCCTGTCTGGAATTCTTCTGTTGTTCTTTATTTACTGTCCTGATTTTAGAATTGGCCACCTTGATCAGTACTGAATAGCCTTGCAGTTTCAAAGTCTGGCTGCTTCCTACTTGGGGGAATCCTTTGTTGGGAGATGTTAGCTGTCCCTGATTGTTTCTTGTCTGGAATTCTCCTATTTTTTGAGTGTTGCTCTTTATTTACAGTCCTGATTTTAGAGGGTTTTTTAACACTAGTAGCCACATTTTTTTCATTCTCATGGTTTTCTTGTTTCTGTTGAAATTGTCCACATGCTCAATGTGGATTTCAATGGCTGTTTCTTTCTCTTCTTCTCCTTCTCCTTCTTCTCCTTCTCCTTCTTCTTCTTCTCCTTGTCCTTCTCCTCCTCCTTCTCTTTCTTCTTATCTTTCTCCTTCTCTTTCTCCTTCTCCTTCTCTTTCTTCTTCTTCTTCTTCTTCTTCTTCTTCTTCTTCTCCTCCTCCTCCTCCTCCTTCTCTTTCTCCTCCTTCTCCTTCTCTTTCTTCTTCTCTTTCTTCTTCTTTTTCTTCTTCTTCTTATCGTTTTTTCCTTTTTTTGCTGCTTCCCTTCTTCGTTTCTCTTTATTTCCTCCTCTTTCCTTCCATATTTCCCGCCTGCTGTTAATTCATTTCTCTTTCTCTCTTTCCTGCTTGACTCCTTCTTCTCTTTCTCCCTTCTCCCTTGCTTCCTTTTCTCTTTTCTTCCTCCCCTTGCTGCCTTCCTATTTTCGTTTTTCTTTCTTTCCTCCTTCCCTTCCCTTTTTCTTCCTGCTTTCCTTCTTCCTTTTCATAGATATTTCCCTTCTTTCTTAAGCGGCGGAGGGGCAAAAGGAAGGGGCCTGAGGCTGTGAGGAATGGTGGGAGTTGAAGTCCAAAACACCTGGAGAGAGGGCCCAAGTTGGCCCATGCCTGAGCTAAGCAGTTAAAGCGGTGTCAAACCGCGCTAATTCTGCAGCGTAGACTGAGTGAAATCAATTTAATGGCATGGGTGGTGTTATTTTTTTTTCCCGCTCTCGTTGTGAGAGTTCAGAGAGGAAGGCGCTCTGCACATGCTCAGGAGCGCTCTCGCTCAACAGTAATAATTACAATTCCGTTTCCATCCCGGGAGAGCGGCCAAGGCGGCATCCTGAGCCTCTGTCGGGACGCCTCTATCCCGCCCCTTCGTTGAGAAAGGAATGCAAGGCAACGAGATTGCGACAAATTGCCATCACTTCCCATCTCTATTCGGTTTTCCTCCCATTTCCCCCCCAGAAACCCGCACCAAACAACAGATTAAGAAACTCAAAAGGGGAGAAGAGGAAAAATTAAAGTCTCTTGCAAGATGTTGTCGAAGCAAGGCTTTCATAGCCGGGATCACAGGGTTGCTGTATGTTTTCCGGGCTGTCTGGCCAGTCCCAGAAGTATTCTCTCCTCACAACCTCCGAGGATGCCTGCCATAGATGTGGGTGAAACGTCAGGAGAGAATGCTTCTGGAGCATGGCCAGACAGCCCGGAAAACATACAACAACCCTGTCTCTTGCTAGATTTGATTCCATCGCCGTTTCATCTCAGCCGGCAGAGAAGAATCACAACAATAATCACAATAATAATCACAACAATAATAATAATAATGATATGAAATCCAGCATGTCTATCTTGTTTGTTGTGTCATACAATAAAATAATATTAATAATAATAATGATATGAAATCCAGCATGTCTATCTTGTTTGTTGTGTCATACAATAAAATATTAATATTAATAATAATGATATGAAATCCAGCATGTCTATCTTGTTTGCTGTGTCATACAATAAAATAATAATATTAATAATAATAATAATGATATGAAATCCAGCATGTCTATCTTGTTTGCTGTGTCATACAATAAAATAATAATATTAATAATAATAATAACGATATGAAATCCAGCATGTCTATCTTGTTTGCTGTGTCATACAATAAAATAATAATATTAATAATAATAATAACGATATGAAATCCAGCATGTCTATTTTGTTTGCTGTGTCATACAATAAAATAATAATAATATTAATAATAATAATAATAATGATATGAAATCCAGCATGTCTATCTTGTTTGCTGTGTCATACAATAAAATAATAATATTAATAATAATAATAATAATGATATGAAATCCAGCATGTCTATCTTGTTTGCTGTGTCATACAATAAAATAATAATATTAATAATAATAATAATGATATGAAATCCAGCATGTCTATCTTGTTTGCTGTGTCATACAATAAAATAATAATATTAATAATAATAATGATGATATGAAATCCAGCATGTCTATCTTGTTTGCTGTGTCATACAATAAAATAATAATATTAATAATAATAATAACGATATGAAATCCAGCATGTCTATCTTGTTTGCTGTGTCATACAATAAAATAATAATATTATTAATAATAATAATGATATGAAATCCAGCATGTCTATCTTGTTTGCTGTGTCATACAATAAAATAATAATAATATTAATAATAATAATAATGATATGAAATCCAGCATGTCTATCTTGTTTGCTGTGTCATACAATAAAATAATAATATTAAAAATAATAATAACGATATGAAATCCAGCATGTCTATCTTGTTTGCTGTGTCATACAATAAAATAATAATATTAAAAATAATAATAACGATATGAAATCCAGCATGTCTATCTTGTTTGCTGTGTCATACAATAAAATAATAATAATATTAATAATAATAATAACGATATGAAATCCAGCATGTCTATCTTGTTTGCTGTGTCATACAATAAAATAATAATATTAAAAATAATAATAACGATATGAAATCCAGCATGTCTATCTTGTTTGCTGTGTCATACAATAAAATAATAATAATAATAATAATAATAATAATAATAATAATAATAATAATAATATCCCTTACATTGCATTACGAATCTATTTTTTCTGTCTTTTTGTTCGATTTCGTATCTCAGTGGAAAGGATAAAAAAGGGTAAATTTCCGCCTGGAAACAACCCTTTTTTTTTTTTGCAGAGCAGAAACAGGCACCTCCCTCAAGAGAAATCAATACATAGAGAGAGAATCAGACAGACAGACAGAATGGTAGCAAGAAAGAAAGATAAATATATTATTAGACAGACTGAGAGACAGACAGAAAGATAGATATCAGTAAATAAAGGGAAAGGTTTTCCCCTGACATTAAGTCCAGTCGTGTCTGACTCATCACCATTTCTTGGAGCCGGCATTATCCGTAGACGTCTCCTTGATTAGCAATTGGCCACCTTGATTAGCACTGAATAGCCTTGCAGCTTCAAAGCCTGGCTGTTTCCTTCCTGGGGGGGGGGAATCCTTTGTTGGGAGGTGTTAGCTGGCCCTGATTGTTTCCTGTCTGGAATTCTCCTGTTATCAGTGCTTTTCTTTATTTAGTATCCTGATTTTAGAGGTTTTTTTAAATACTGATAGCCAAATTTGGTTCATTTTCTTTTTTAAATTTTTTTACTAGTGTTTTTATTTCCAAGAAAGTGATACACGAATAAAATAAAAGTGTACAAATTACATATATAAACAATAACACATTTTGTTCATTTTCATGGTTTCCTCTTTTCTGTTGAAATCATCCACATGCTTGTGGGCCAGCTAACACCTCCCAACAAAGGATTCCCCCCCCTCCCGGGCAGTAAGCAGCCAGATCTTGAAGCTGCAAGGCTATTCAATGCTAGTCAAGGTGGCCAATTGCAACTTGCCTCAAGCAGACAAGAGTTCATGCTCCCACCCTGGACATTATTTCACAGATATATAAACGTCCCTTATTTAGTTTCCAATACACAGTAGAGTCTCACTTATCCAAGACTCGATTATCCAAGGTTCTGGATTATCCAAGGCGTTTTTGTCGTCAATGTTTTCAATATATCGTGATATTTTGGTGCTAAATTCGTAAATACAGTAATTACAACATAACATTACTGCGTATTGAACTACTTTTTCTGTCAAATTTGTTGTATAACATGATGTTTTGGTGCTTAATTTGTAAAATCATAACCTAATTTGATGTTTAATAGGCTTTTCCTTAATCCCTCCTTATTATCTAACATATTCGCTTATCCAAGGTTCTGTCGGCCCGTTTAGCTTGGATAAGTGAGACTCTACTGTATTGAAAAAAACCTCTAAAATAAGGACAGTAAATAAAGATCCAACTGACAAGAGTTCTTCCCTCACCCTGGACTTTCCACAGATATATATAAACCTTCCTTGCTTTGTTTCTCCATACCTCACAACCTCTGAGGATGCCTGCCATAGATGTGGGCGAAACGTCAGTAGAGAATGCTTCTGGAACATGTCCATACAGCCCGGAAAACATACAACAACCCTGTGATCCCGGCCATGAAAGCCTTCGACAACACATTAAACAGAAGTAATTACAGACAAGAAACAATCAGGGCCAATTACCACCTCCCAACAAAGGATTCCTCCTGGAAGGAAGCAGCCAGGCTTCGAAGCTGCAAGGCTATTCGATGGCCAATGGCGACATTGACACTTGCCTCAAGCAGACCAGAGTTCTTTTCTCCCACTTTGGACATTATTCCACAGATATACAAACCCCACTTGCATAGTTTCCAATATCTCTGAGGATGCCTGCCAATGCCATAGATGTGGGCGAAGCGTCAGGAGAGAATGCTTCTGCTGCAACAGGGCCAGAAAAAGAAGAAGAAAAAAAATCCAAAGGAAAGGAAACAGGGAGTGCAAGGTTGTTGTATGTCTTTCGGGCTGTGTGGCCATGTTCCAGAAGCATTATTTCCTGACGTTTCGCCCATATCTATGGCAGACATCCTCAGAAGTTGTGATGTCTGTTGGAAACGAGGCAAGTGGGGTTTATATATCTGTGGAATAGTGTCCAGGATGGGAGAAAGAACTCTTGTCTGTTTGAGGCAAGTGTGAATGTTGCAGGGTTTGTTGTATGTCTTTCGGGCTGTGTGGCGATGTTCCAGAAGCATTCTCTCCTGACGTTTCGCCCACATCTATGGCAGACATCCTCAGAAGTTGTGAGGTCTGTTGGAAACGAGGCAAGTGGGGTTTATATATCTGTGGAATAGTGTCCAGGATGGGAGAAAGAACTCTTGTCTGTTTGAGGCAAGTGTGAATGTTGCAGGGTTTGTTGTATGTCTTTCGGGCTGTGTGGCGATGTTCCAGAAGCATTCTCTCCTGACGTTTCGCCCACATCTATGGCAGGCATCCTCAGAAGTTGTGAGGTCTGTTGGAAACGAGGCAAGTGGGGTTTATATATCTGTGGAGTAGTGTCCAGGATGGGAGAAAGAACTCTTGTCTGTTTGAGGCAAGTGTGAATGTTGCAGGGTTTGTTGTATGTCTTTCGGGCTGTGTGGCGATGTTCCAGAAGCATTCTCTCCTGACGTTTCGCCCACATCTATGGCAGACATCCTCAGAAGTTGTGAGGTCTGTTGGAAACGAGGCAAGTGGGGTTTATATATCTGTGGAATAGTGTCCAGGATGGGAGAAAGAACTCTTGTCTGTTTGAGGCAAGTGTGAATGTTGCAGGGTTTGTTGTATGTCTTTCGGGCTGTGTGGCGATGTTCCAGAAGCATTCTCTCCTGACGTTTCGCCCACATCTATGGCAGGCATCCTCAGAAGTTGTGAGGTCTGTTGGAAACGAGGCAAGTGGGGTTTATATATCTGTGGAATAGTGTCCAGGATGGGAGAAAGAACTCTTGTCTGTTTGAGGCAAGTCTGAATGTTGCAGGGTTGTTGTATGTCTTTCGGGCTGTGTGGCGATGTTCCAGAAGCATTCTCTCCTGACGTTTCGCCCACATCTATGGTAGGCATCCTCAGAGGTTGTGGAGATCTGGATAAACAGGGGAGTGCGCGCGCGGGCCCTTTAAGAGAGCGCGACCCGGCGGCAAGTTCATGAAAGTTTTAAAAGTTTCCCAGAGGGAGGGAGGGAGGGAGGGAGAGAGGGGGGCGGGGTTTCGCCGGGGACGGGCGCGCGCCCCTCCCTCTTTAGCCCCGCCCCTTTCGCGCTGATTGGCAGGGCCACGGAGGGGGGCCACCTGGGCCCGCAGCTGAGCCTCGTGGCGCCTGATTGGTCGGCGTGGCGTCCAGCTGGAGGGAGGGAGTCAAAGCGCGCGCCCCCGCCCCGGACCCGGACCCACGCCTCACGCCTCACTCGGAGGGCGGCAAGAAGAAGGAAGGAAGGAAGGAAGGAAGGAAGGAAGGGGAGAAGGCCTCGCACCCCGCCATGAGCACCCTGCCCCCCAAGGAGAGCGAGCACAGCGGCGGAAGCAGCGAGGAGGAGGTAGGCACTCCGGACAGGAGAGGAGAGGAGAGGAAAACTTGCGCCTTTTGGCCTCTGTGGGACTCCGTCGTCCGCTTTCCTCCCTCAAAAAGACGCTGAGGGGAGCGAAGGTCTCTCTCAGTCTCAGCCTCTCTTTCTCCCCTCCATTCTCCCTCCCTTCCTTCCTCCCTTCCTTCCTATTTTGCTCTCTTCCTTCCCTCCACTCATGTCTCACTCTGGGGGTTGGTGCTCATCTCCATTTCTAAAGCCCAAGAGCCGGCGTTGTCCGTAGACACCTCCAAGGTCGTGTGGCCAATGGCATGACTGCACGGAGCGCCGTTACCTTCCCTACTCATCTACTCACATTGGCATGTTTTCAAACTGCTAGGTTGGCAAGCGCTGGGGCTAACAGCGGGCGCTCACTCCGCTCCCGGGATTCGAACTTGGGACCTTTCGGTCTGCAAGTTCAGCGCTTTAACACACTTCGCCACCGGGGCTCCTTATTTCCTTCCATTAGTCTTCCTTTTTTCCTTCTTTCCCTATTTCCTTCCTTCCTTTTTTTCCTTCCTCCCCTCCATTCTTCCACCCATTCTCCTTTTCCTCCCTCCCTCCATTCATCCCTCTTTCCATCCATTCTCCCATCTTTCCTGTTTTCTTCTCTTTCTCCCCTCCATTCATCCTTCTTTCCATCCTTTTTTCCTTCCTTCCACATTTCTTTTCTCCTTTTCCTTCTTTCCTCCCCTCCATTCTCCCTTCTTTCCATCCATATTTTCTTCCTTCCTTCCTACTTTGCTCTCTTCCTTCTCTCCAGTCCTCCTTCCTTCCATTATTCTTCCTTTTTTCCTTCTTTCCATATTTCCTTTCTCCCTTTCCTTCCTTCCTTTTTTCCCCTCCCTCCCTCCATTCTTCCTGCTTTCCTATTTTCTTCTTTCTCCCCTCCTTTCTCCCTTCTTTCCATCCATTCTGCTTTCTTTCCATCCTTTTTTCCTTCCTTCCATATTTCCTTTCTCTTTTTCCTTCCTCCCTCCCCTCCATTCTCTCTTCTTTCCATCCATTTTTCCTTTCTTCCTTCCTACTTTGCTCTCTTCCTCCTCTCCAGTCTTCCTTCCTTCCATTATTCTTCCTTTTTTCCTTCTTTCCCTATTTCCTTTCTCCCTTTCCTTCCTTCTTTTTTTTCCTTCCTCCCCTCCATTCTTCCACCCATTCTCCTTTTCCTCCCTCCCTCCATTCATCCCTCTTTCCATCCATTCTCCCATCTTTCCTGTTTTCTTCTCTTTCTCCCCTCCATTCATCCTTCTTTCCATCCATTTTTCCTTCCTTCCTATTTTGCTCTCTTCCTCCTCTCCAGTCTTCCTTCCCTCCATTATTCTTCCTTTTTCCTCATTTCCATATTTCCTTCCTTCCTTTCTTTTTTCCTTCCTCCCCTCCATTCTTCCATCTATTCTGCTTTTCCTCCCTCCCTCCTTCTTTCCATCCATCCTTTTTTCCTTCCTTATTTCCTATCTCATTTTCCTTTCTTCCTCCCCTCCATTCTACCTTCCTTCTTTCCTATTTTGCTCTTTCTCTCCATTCTTCCGTCCATTCTGCCTTTTTCCTTTCTTCTTTATTTATTCTTTTCCTTCCTTCCTTCCCACTGTTCTTCCTTCTATCCATTCTGCCTTTTTCCTTCCTTTTCCTTCAGTCTTCCCCAACATTCATCCTTCTTTCCATCCATTTCTACCTTTCTTCTTTCCTATTTTGCTCTCTTTCCCCCCTCAATTCTTCCTTCTTTACATCCATTCTGCCTTTTATCCTTCCTTTCTTCCTTGCTCCTTTTCCTTCTCTCCTTCCAATCATTCTGCCTTTTTTCTTTCCTTCCTTTGTTTGTTTCCTTTCTCTTTTTTGTTCCTTCCTTCCTTCTTTCATTAATTTCCTTTCTCCTTTTCCTTCCTTCCTTCCTTCCTTTATTTCCTTTCTCTTTTTCCTTCCTTCCTTCGTTTATTTCTTTTCTCCTTTTCCTTCCTCCCCTCTATTCTTCCTTCCTCCCTCTACCTTTTTTCTTTCCTGTTTCTCTCTCTCTTCTCTCCATTCTACCTTTCTTATTTCCGTTCTCCTTTTCCTTCCTTTAATAATAATAATAATAATAATAATAATAATAATAATAATACTTACTTTATCTCCCGCCCTCTGGACTGTTTACAACACTGGATGGTTCACAACAGATATTTGCAAACATTCAATGCCGTCTGAAGCTGAACAAAGGCAAAGACAAACAACGCCCCAAATCCCCAAAACAAATCCGCCTCTACATATGTATGGCCATGTTCCAGAAGCATTCTCTCCTGACGTTTCACCCACATCTGTGGCAGGCATCCTCAGAGGTTGTGAGGTCTGTTGTGGCGATTTCGATTAGCACTGAATGGCGTTTCTGTTTCAAATCCTGGCTGCTTTCTGCATGGGGCAATCCTTTGTTGGGAGGTATTAGCTCACCCTGATTTTTTCCTGTCTGAAAAAAACTGAACAAAGACAAAAGTACTAAACTCCCCGAATCCCAAAAACAAATCCGCATGTACATCAAAAATAAATAACACATTATACTCTGATATTACTAAGAGTATTACGTCATATATAATATACAATTATCATATTATATTGTATTATACCACAATCTATAATAAACTACCAGTACATTATACTATTATTATAATATATAGTACCATATCATAAGTTGTTGTACATACAATATATTATATTGCAAGATAATATTACATACAATATACCAGCACTATTACATTACAATGTTATTATTTTTATATATTATTATTTTGCATATGTTAAGGGGCTCCAGAGTGATGTTGCAAGAGTGATGTTGACTCTTTCGTTCTTTACTTTCTCCCCTCCATTTTTCCTTTTTTCCATCTATCCTTCCATTGTGTTGTCGAAGACTTTCATGGCCGGAATCACTGAGTAGCTGTGTGTTTTCCGGGCTGTATGGCTTTTGTTTTGTATATAAACCCCAATTGCCTAGTATCCAACAGACTTCACAACCTCTGAGGATGCCTTCCATAGATATGGGCGAAACATCAGGAGAGAATGCTTCTGGAACATGATCACACAGCTGTGAAAACTCACAGCAACCCATCCTTCCATTCTTTCTTTTTTTATCCCTTTCTTCCTTACCTACTTTCCTCCCATACCATCTGTTTTTCCTGTCTTCATTTCTTTTCTTTCTCTGCCAATAAATACCTGGAAATTGACGCTTCCGTCATGACGTGGCACCGATTTGGCGTGACCTCTTCCGGGGACAGCGTGGCCCTTTCTCAATGTCTCTGGGATGATCAAGAGTGGGAGCTTTTGAGTGGCAGGCCATGAGTTTTATGGCCTTTCATACTTGGACCATGTTGTTGCCGTTGCCCAAGGCTGGCTTGTCTGTCAAAACATGATGAGTGCCTCAAAGTATGGTCCTTATAATTGCCATTTTTCCTGTCCTATGTAATGCTTTTGGTCCTTTAATACAGTGGTTCCCAACCTTTGGCCCTCCAGGTGTTTTGGACTTCAACTCCCACAATTCCTAACAGCCGGTAGGCTGTTAGGAATTGTGGGAGTTAAAGTCCAAAACACCTGGAGGGCCAAAGTTTGCCCATGCACGATACAGATCTAAAGCCTTCGATCTGAGCTGATTTGATGCTTTAAGTGCCTTAAGAGTGACATTTCCCACTCTTTGAACTTCTTGAGATCCAGATCTTGCTTGGTTCCATTTGTATCCAACTTATATCAAGATGCATCTGCAAATATATGCCAACATAGGTCCTGGTTTGGAGCCTCAAAATGAAACACGGCTCAATGGAAATGAATTTCCAAGGGACAAGATTTGCTTGATTCCTCTTACGGCTTCTGGAATTCATTGGCGACGGAGTGTGCCATTGTGTTGTCGAAGGCTTTCGTGGCCGGGATCACTGGGTTGCTGTGAGTTTTGTGTTCTGTCTGGCCATGTTCCAGAAGCATTCTCTCCTGACGTTTCGCCCACATCTATGGCAGGCATCCTCAGAGGTTGTGAGGTCTGTTTGGAAAGTAGGGCAAGTGGGTTTTATTGCTGAATAATGGCCAGGGTGGGAGAAAGAACTGGTCTGGGTTGGAGACAGGAAGCAGCCAGGCTTTGATGCTGCAAGGCTATTCAGTGCTAATCAATACCACAGTGTTTCAGACTCTTAATGATTTCCCATCGACCTTGTGCAGCCCATGGCTTGAAGAGATCTAGTCCAAGATATGCTGCCAGCAGATTCCAAATCTGGCTTCCCCTGCCCGATATTTTTACAAAGGTCTTAAAGGTCACTGGGAAAGTCTAGTGGGAGGATTTGCTTCCTTGGACTGCAGTCTTTGAAATTTGCCCATCCACACTCCAGGCCAATCAGGACTTTTTAAAAGACTGTTTACCAACACTTTTTGGAACTACCATTATCAGCAGCCATCTTCCAGAAGCATTCTCTCCTGATGTTTCATCCACATCTATGGCAGGCATGCTCAGAGGTTGTGAAGTCTGTTGGAAACTAGCCAATTAGGGTTTGTATATCAAATGTTCACGGTGAGAGAAAGAACTCTTGTCTGCTTGAGGCAGGTGTGATATATGGCTATTTTCCAGAAGCATTCTCTCCTGATGTTTCACCCACATCTATGGCAGGCATCCTCAGAGGTTGTGAGGTCTGTTGGAAATTAGGCAATTAGGGTTTGTATATCAAATGTTCAGGGTGAGAGAAAGAACTCTTGTCTGCTTGAGGCAGGTGTGATATATGGCTATTTTCCAGAAGCATTCTCTCCTGATGTTTCACCCACATCTGTGGCAGGCATCCTCAGAGGGTGTGAGGTCTGTTGGAAACTAGTCAATTAGGGTTTGTATATCAAATGTTCAGATTGAGAGAAAGAACTCTTGTCTGCTTGAGGCAGGTGTGATATATGGCTATTTTCCAGAAGCATTCTCTCCTGATGTTTCACCCACATCTGTGGCAGGCATCCTCAGAGGTGTGAGGTCTGTTGGAAACTAGGCAATTAGGGTTTGTATATCAAATGTTCAGGGTGAGAGAAAGAACTCTTGTCTTCTTGAGGCAGGTGTGATATATGGCTATTTTCCAGAAGCATTCTCTCCTGATGTTTCACCCACATATATGGCAGGCATCCTCAGAGGTTGTGAATTCTGTTGGAAACTAGCCAATTAGGGTTTGTATATCAAATGTTCAAAGTGAGAGAAAGAACTCTTGTCTGCTTGAGGCAGGTGTGATATATGGCTATTTTCCAGAAGCATTCTCTTCTGATGTTTCACCCACATCTATGGCAGGCATGCTCAGAGGTTGTGAAGTCTGTTGGAAACTAGCCAATTAGGGTTTGTATATCAAATGTTCAGGGTGAGAGAAAGAACTCTTGTCTGCTTGAGGCAGGTGTGATATATGGCTATTTTCCAGAAGCATTCTCTCCTGATGTTTCACCCACATCTGTGGCAGGCATCCTCAGAGGTTGTGAGGTCTGTTGGAAACTAGGCAAGTGAGGTTTATATATCTGTGGAATCTCCAGGGTGGGAGAAAAAAAAACCTCTTGTCCAGAATGGACAAACTCTTGTCCATGCAGCCCAGAAAACGCACAGCAACCCAGTCTTCCCAAATGCATTCTCTTGGATTGGAAATAGTTACATGGTGTGGATAGACTCTACAGTGTTACCAAATCCAATGTTTATTTCTTGTGGATACTCCCATCTGCAATGCGTCCAAGTCGTAATTTATGATCTGCTGTATCTGTTTCATGGGAGAAAAGCAAGGAGCGTGAGTCGAACGTTGGAACGCTTTGGTCTTCCAGGGCAGATTGACCTCCATGTTGTGTTTGCCGCTCTTGAGACAGAAAAGAACCTCAATTCCCTCTGGGTTGCAGTCGGATGCTGGTCCCCTCCCATCTCTCTGGGAAAGAGCCGTGTCGCTTCCTTGGCGCAGAATGGCGGCCGCCCTTATCCGTGTTCTTCCCAAGCAAAATGGGGATTTTTCATAGGAATGTTGGAGCTAATTTAAGCCCCACACAACCTGAAAATAATGGTTGTTCCCCTCCCAAAGCTTCTCAATCAACATCGTCTGTGATGTTCTCTTCTAGCTTGGTGTTCTGTGTTAGGTTGGGCATGGTTCATATCATAATACTGTCAATTGTATCTTGATTTTAGTGAATTTTTTGGAATGTTTACGGAGTATTTTCTTATGTGTTGTCGAAGGCTTTCATGGCCGGAATCACTGGGTTGCTGTGAGTTTTCTGGGAAGTATGGCTATTTTCCAGAAACATTCTCTCCTGATGTTTCACCCACATCTATGGCAGGCATCCTCAGAGGTTGTGAAGTCTGTTGGAAATGTTTGTATATCAAAGGTTCAGGGTGAGAGAAAGAACTATTGTCTGTGTTGTCGAAGGCTTTCATGGCCGGGATCACAGGGTTGTTATATGTCTTTCAGGCTGTGTGGCCATGTTCCAGAAGTATTCTCTCCTGACGTTTCACCCACATCTATGGCAGGCATCCTCAGAGGTTGTGAAGTCTGTTGGAAATGTTTGTATATCAAAGGTTCAGGGTGAGAGAAAGAACTATTGTCTGTGTTGTCGAAGGCTTTCATGGCCGGGATCACAGGGTTGTTATGTGTCTTTCAGGCTGTGTGGCCATGTTCCAGAAGTATTCTCTCCTGACGTTTCGCCCACATCTATGGCAGGCATCCTCAGAGGTTGTGAGGCATGGAGATGCCTGCCATAGATGTGGGCGAAACGTCAGGAGAGAATACTTCTGGAACATGGCCACACAGCCTGAAAGACATACAACAACCCAACTCTTGTCTGCTTGAGGCAGGTGTGAATGTTGCAGTGGCCATCTTGATTGGCATTGAATAGCCTTGCAGCTTCAACGTCTTGCTGCTTATTTATTATTTAATTACCATATTTATATCCAACCTTTCTCTACCCTAAAAGGGACTCAAGGGTAGCTTACAAACGGCACTACATAGTGTCTTGGGAATAAAAACATGAAGTAAGATTTAAACGTGTCTTGGGCATAAAAACACGAAGTAACAGCGCTTCATGCAGTCATGCCGGCCATATGAACTTGGAGGTGTCTACGGACAACGCCGGCTCTTCGGCTTAGAAATGGAGATGAGCACCAATCCCCAGAGTCAGACACGACTGGACTTAATATCAGGGGAAACCTTTACCTTACTAAGATTTAAAATTAATAAATACATAAAACATAATTAAAATACATTCCAATGTTAAGACGCATCATCCCAAAGCGAGGTCTAAGGCCACTCTACGACTCCCAGGCCCCTTCTACACTGTTATATAAAATTTGGATTGGATTATACGGCAGTGTGGAAGTACCTCCAGTTTTTGCAGTTCAGGAGCCTATAATGTAGGCCAGGTATGGGCAAACTTGGGCATGAAAACAGCAAAATGTGACTATAATTTGTTGTGGGTGCCAACAAAAAAAATACGAGGGTTGAATGAAAAGTAATGCCTCCGCCTTCGTAACTCAACAGATGGCAGTCCTGGTCTGCGGCAGATCCTGGCTTGTTCAGTAGACTCTCCTCTACAGTTCCATTTGGTGGGCAGCCTTAGCATTGAACGGTTGTGTTGTTAAAGTGCGAAGTATGGAACCCTGCTCAACGTGCAGTCATCGAATTCTTGACAGCAGAAGGTGTCACCCCAAAGGAGATTCCTCAGAGAATGCATATTGTTTATGGTGATTGTGTTGAGGTGGGAACATCTGACTTGCGTGACGAACATAGAGTTGGACGTCCTGTGACAGCAACCACCGAGTTTCACAAGTAAAAGGTTGACAGATTGATTCAGGACGATTGTTGTATCACTCAGAGAGAAATTTCAAGCTTAATTGGCATACCACAAGTACGTGTGGGTCACATTATTGCTTTGCTTGGCTATTGGAAGATCTGTGCACAATGGGTCCTGTGAGACGCCGGTTGCGGAAACACAGTGTCGACTTCTTCCGTGACTGCTTCAGAAAACTTGTTCATCGTTGGCAGAAATGTATCCAATTGTCTGGTGATTATGTGGAAAAGTGAATAGTAGTAGTTAAAGAGCACATTTTAAGGATGTATTTGATTTATTAAAATATTCCCATTGAAACCCAAGTAACGAAGGTGGAGGGATTACTTTTCATTCAACCCGCGTATGTTTTAGCTTCTCCATATGAGGATCTGAAATTCTGAGGAAACCCATTCTAATGTTTTTCTGTTTGTTTACAGTGTTTGATAAGTGACAGGGATGGAAGGTTACTAGAGAAGGTTTCGCAGTTTAATTAATTGTTAGTAGGCTCTGTATTTCTTTCAATAACAGTTAAATGTTAACCTTTTCTACTAGGTTTGCCGTTTTGTTTTAGTGGTCTGTTACTTCGACGAAGTTGCTAATGATTGACAATCTTAAGCATATCACTGCATTTTTTGCAGAACTCGGTTAAACAAAGGAAAGGGCATTGTATAGGTCGGTACCAGGCATGGGCAAACTTGAGCCCCCGGATGTTTTGAACTTCAACTCCCACCATTCCTAACAGCCTCAGGTCCTTTCCTTTTCCCCCTCAGCCGCTTAAGCAGACACTGACTACAAAATGGAGTCCTGAGTCTGAACATGCTCAGCACAATCACATGTCTATGACCCTCCCAGCTTAAGTGGCTGAGGGAGAGCCCAAGCTGGCCCATGCTTGTTATAATGTCATGAATCGACGACTATGATGGTGTTAAGTACAATAGAGGCACCATTATCATAATATGATAAGCTTTCCAACAAAGCAACTCTTAAGCTTTCAGTTTGACTTGCAAGTCCTTTTTCCCGCTTCATAATAGTACTGGCTCCAGGGAAGACCAAAATACAAAGTGGCCTGTAAAAAGTTTATTATCCAAAGGAGACGTTTCTGGGGTCTTGTTTTTGCCCTCTTGTGATATTTATAGTCTTCAAGTGACTTGGCGGATTAAACATTTTTTCCATCGTCCCAGGAAATGCAAGTATCTCCAGTAAAGTGTTTAGAGTGGGAGGAAAATCCTCTGCTATAGAAACATGCCTCATCCTGAAAGAAGTTCTCTCTTGAAAACATTAAATTGTCCAGGCTTCTTGTAGCACAGGCCTGGGCAAACTTCGGCCCTCCGGGTGTTTTGGACTTCAACTCCCACAATTCCTAACAGCCTACCGGCTGTTAGGAATTGTGGGAGTTGAAGTCCAAAACACCCGGAGGGCCGAAGTTTGCCCAGGCCTGTGGCTGTCCAGTTTACTTTTGGGTTACATTTTATTATTTTCATCCCTTGTGTTGTGTTCATCCCTTGTAACAGCTCATGAAGCAATTTCCAAGCAGGTCCTACAATGAATTTCATGTCTAAAGGTAACGGTAACATTAAGTCCAGTCGCGTCCAGCTCTGAGGGTTGGTGCTCATCTCTATTTCTAAGCCGAAGAGCAGGCATTGTCCGTAGACACCTTCAAAGTAATGTGGCTGGCATGACTGCATGGAGCGCCATTACCTTCCCGCCAGAGCTGTATCTATTGATCTACTCACATATATATATACACACACACACACACGCACACACATGAATATATACATATATAATATAATTTACAATAATATATAATATTATAATATATTGTATATGCACATAATATTAATAATATTATTTTATAATACAATATAATAATAATACAATATAATAATATTAATGATAAATTATATATTACATGTAATATTATTAATAATATTACAATATAAAGATATAGTACAATATGGTAATTTATTGCCAGTATTGTGCTATGCTAATAATATGATATTGTATGTAAATTTAATTTGTAAGCCGCTCTGAGTCCCCTTCAGGGTGAGAAGGGCGGGATATAAATGTATTAAATAAATAAATAAATAAATTTGCATGTTTTCGAACTTCTACGTTGGCAGAAGCTGGGGCTAACAGCGGGAGCTCACTCCCTTCCCCTGGATTTGAACCGCTGACCTTTCGGTCAGCAAGTTCAGCAGCTCAGCGCTTTAACACACTGCGCCACCGGGGGCTCCGTACACTACATAGCCAGCATAGTAAAACACATTACAGTAGAGTCTCACTTATCCAAAGTTCTGGATTATCCAACACAGTTTGCCTCCTGTCCAGATTCACAGCTGTTTTTCTAGGCAGCACGGATTGAACTTATTAGGGATTTAATTTCCAAAAACGTTATTGTAAATTCATTTTATGCAATTCTATCCTCATTTGTAGTCAATTTGTTAGTAGTCAATGTTTTTCTAGTCAATATTTTCAATACATTGCAATGTTTTGGTGCTAAATTCATAAATACAGTGATTACTACATAACATCACTGTGTATTCAAGTGCTTTTTCTGTTGATTTGTTGTAAAACATGTTTTGGTGCTTAATTTGTAAAATCATAACGTAGTTTGACGTTTAATAGGCTTTTCCTTAATCTCTCCTTATTATCCAACATTTTCGCTTATCCAGTGTTCTACCGGCCCATTTATGTTGGATAAGTGAGACTCTAATGTAATAATAAATGTTATTTATACCTTGCCACCATCTCCCAGAGAGGTGGCTCACAAAGCACTCCAAGGTGCAGCATGCAAGATACAAAAAGTGCAAAACAATAACGTAAAACAATAAGGAGGCAACATAAACGTCACAGCTTCATGTGGGCAACCAAAAGAGCTGTCTGTGGCCATGCTGTTCTCACTCCAATCCTCATCCACCAGCAGAGCTTGGAATAAACAGGCTTCAGAGCTCACTCCGGCTGCCCTTCATCCGATTCCTGTTGCAGTTGATATACAGCCCTTATCCTTTTCTTTATAGCTTGTTGGCAGTTCAGGCATGGAGTTCCTTAGATATCTTGGTGGCAAATGCCTTCCTGTTACTCGATTGTTGCTCCAACTCCAACAAACAAAATGTCTTGTTTGGGTCTTTGCAAAATGCTAGAAATCAAATGGGAATTGGGAGTGGGGAGACAACATTATTATTTTACATAGATTTCATTTGGCACCACGATCTCTACACCCCTGTTTCCTAGTCCAGTGGGTTTTCTAAATAATAGTATATGGAGCAGCCAAGTTGTAACACTTAACTCACAAAACTCTCCAGAGGTTTGGTTCACACACTTTTGTGTGTGTGTCAGGAGCAACTTGAGAAACTGCAAGTCGCTTCTGGTGTGAGAGAATTGGCCATCTGCAAGGATGTCGCCCAGGAGACGTTTTTACCATCCTTGTGGAAGGCTACTCTGATGTCCCCACATTGGGAGCTGGAACTGACAAAGGGAGCTCATCCGTGCTCTCCCCGGATTGGAACCCGCAACCTGCAGCTCAGCAACCCAACCTTCAAGTCAGCAGTCCTGCCGGCACAAGGTTTTAACCCATTGCACCACTATGGGTTCTCACACTTCTGGACCCATAGTGAAGTGCGTTCCAATGTGGCTGTGTTGTTGTGTGCTTTCAGATAATTTCCAACTTACGTTGGCTCTAAGGGAAAGGAGGGAGCCCCCAGTGGCGCAGCATGTTAGAGCACTGAGCTGTTGAACTTCAGAACCAAAAGGTCGCAGGTTTGAATCCAGAGAGCGGAGTGAGCACCCGCTGTTAGCCCCAGCTTCTGCCAACCTAGCAGTTCGAAAACATGCAAATGTGAGTAGATCAATAGGTACTGCTCTGGCGGGAAGGTAACAGTGCTCCATGTAGCCATGCCAATGGCCACGTGACCTTGGAGGAAACTGCCTGAGGCTGTTAGGAATTATGGGAGTTGAAGTCCAAAACACCTGGAGGGTCAAAGTGCTCTGCCCTGTTTTGCTTTGACAACAAAAATGGCAGGTGTGGTACAAGCCAAGCTTGGGCCCTTTCCTCTACAAACCTGGAACCCACTCTTGTTGTCGCCTTAGTGACAGCGGCAGATGGACGAAACACCAAGTGTCAAACATTAACCAGCATAACTGTTGCTCTTTCGATGTGGTAGGGAAACTACAAGAGAGGTGACCTTGGTCCCACCTACAAGTGTCAACCCTGAAGGTTGAAGCTTTTAGCGAGTGAATCATCTTCCCCCACCCAGCATATTCGAGAGATATATTACAGTGAATACATCTTTCTTAAACTTCTCTTGTGGGTCAGAGGGAGCAAGGAAGGGTTGGAATCAATGACAGCATCTCAAACCAGGGGTGTGGCCATATTCTGCATGCATAGGAAGCACTATCTTCGCACATTGGGAGGGATTCAAACTCTGGCACACAGGAAATGTTCAAGGGAAGGCATGGGCAACTGTAGCTGTTGGGTTTTTTTTAATTGCAGCACCCATAATCCCTCATTATTCTGTACACTGATGGTCAGAAACACATGGAAGTCCCAAAGTTGCCCATCTCTGGTCTTAACTGTGATGAAAATGATGGATCCTCTTAAGTGTTTACCCAATATGGCATAAATTGTCAGAATAATTTACGCAGCGCAGCAGCAGTTGGATGGAGTCAGAGGAACATAGCACGAAGAGACATCAGAGACGATGGTAAAACTATATACAAGTTTTACTGAAAGCAGTAATAAAGACAAACAGACTTGAAGACAATGGACACAGGACTTGACTTCTCAGCAGACAGCAGAACAGAACTGATGCAATCAGTAGTGCGCACACACTTGTGTCTGGACATTCCCCAGTTCCAGGCACACATCAAGGTCATTACAGCTTCTTAGTAATTAACTCTTTCCAGACTATAGTACACTCTGGATGATGCAATCAGTATGCAATACAAGCGAGACACAAATTGCATTTAAACACTACCAATACACAAACCCCACATTAACATAATTACCCTTAAGGATCTTGGAACTCAAGTATCGGCAGCTCTGGTTTGCACTTGGATGGGAGACCACCTATGAATATTAAATGCTGTAGGTTGCATGTCATTTGAGAAAACAATCTCCAAGTATTGGCTGAGAAAACTATGAATTTCTTATGCTCCCAAGCCAAGTTCTGTAATACATTGCTATAATGGTTAGCACCTTACAAATAAGACACAGTGAAGGCATCTGCCTTTGCGCGTTGCTACTCTGCTGCTAAATATGCATGCCTGGTGTGGAATACATCTCACCACATTAAAACAGTGGATGTGGCTTTTAATGAGACATGCCTCATTATCACAGGATATCTACACCTTCCACCACTGGAGAAATTATATTTTTGAGCCGATATTGCACCACCTGACATCCGTCGGAAAGTAGCAGGCTGTAATGAAAGGACCACGGCATTGACATCTCCAACCCATCCTCTTTTCGGATATCAGCAGCAAAACAACACCTTAAATCAAGAAATAGTTTCCTAAGCTCTACAGAGATACTGGTACACCCCAGCAAGCAAGAGTCCAAAAGTGGCAGGCTAAATCCCGGAACCTCAATCAGTGGCTGATACTGGGCGACTTGAAAGGTGCTGAACAGATTGCACTCTAGTACCATGAGATTAAGAGCCAATCTTAAGAAATGGGGACACAAAGTGGAGTCCACGACATGCAAGTGTGGAGAAGAGCAAACCACAGACCACCTACTACAATGCGGTCTGAGCCTTGCCACTTGCACAATGGAGGACCTTCTCACAGTGACACCAGAGGCACTCTTCCGGTCAAAGGAAATCAAGTATAATGCCAAGTTTTTAACTTTTCTTGTGTTTTTTTCTATACATTATAATTGTATTCTCAATTTGCTTCTGACATGATAAATAAAAGCTTACAAATTAGGAGATATGGAAAGATTTAAGTGGGAAGAGAACCAAGCATGTTTCCCTGAGTTCCTGGGAAGAAGATCAGGATCAGGATAACTCACAACCTCTGAGGATGCCTGCCATAGATGTGGGCGAAACGTCAGGAGAGAGTGCTTCTGCATCATGGCCAGACAGCCCGGAAAATGCACAACAACCCAGATCAGGATATTAACCTGAAAACATTCCAGAAGACTTTTCTTCATTGTTTATGACGACTAATCGCTAAGACAACAATATTTGTCCATTGAACCAGCAAGCATTTTGCAAAGACTTGGAGCTCAAACCTTGTTAGTCTTGAAGGTACAGCTGGGAGTTGGTTTTCATTATTCCTAATCCTATAATGGAGCCTCCGGTGGCTCAGTGTGTTAAAGCGCTGAGCTGCTGAACTTGCAGACCGAAAGGTCCCATGTTCAAATCCGGGGAGCGGAGTGAGCGCCTGCTGTTAGCTCCAGCTTCTGCCAACCTAGCAGTTCGAAAACATGCAAATGTGAGTAGATCAATAGGTACTGCTCCGGTGGGAAGGTAACGGCATTCCATGCAGTCATGCTGGCCACATGACCTTGGAGGTGTCTACGGACAATGCCGGCTCTTCGGCTTAGAAATGGAGATGAGCACCAACCCTCAGAGTCGGACACTGGACTTAATGTCAGGGGAAACCTTTACCTTAATCCTATAATACACATTCCTGTTCTGTTCTTGCCTATACTTTTGAGATAGAAAATGTTTTTTTTTCCTGATGCAGAACATCCACAGCAATGTTTTAAACTCCGGATAGAGAAAGTGGACTTAAAGCAGCTAGTAATTCGGCTTGTA
Source organism: Anolis carolinensis (assembly GCF_035594765.1). Lineage (NCBI taxonomy): Eukaryota > Metazoa > Chordata > Lepidosauria > Squamata > Anolidae > Anolis > Anolis carolinensis. The sequence continues at coordinate 18,663,942 of NW_026943822.1, read as the reverse complement.
ATATAAACCAGGGCTTTATTGTACAGTTTTTACGAGTGTAAAACAGTTTTCAAATGCAGCATTTTTGGCTTTATTCATAAGTTGGCATTTGCTAGGCTCTGAGGAAGTCCTGAGTTGGGACTGATCCTTCTGGCTCAGTTTCAGGCGCTGGAAAGGAGTTAATGCTGTAATAAAGGATGCTATCTGATGACCGGGCCACAATTGATCAGCTTTGTACAACCCAGATGAGAATCTCGCCTTTGCTAATGCCGGGCAATCTTTCTCCAATCTGGAACGTGGCTTGGATACGGGCAAAGCACATTATGCAAACAGACTTCAATCTTCCCCTTCCTTGCTCTTTCTGCTTCCCTGCGAATTATGACCATGTATGGAGAAGGCATGAGGCAGAAAGGTCATATACCTTGCTAGATGGGGCTCGTTTTCCAGCTGAGGAACTTACACAAATGACTATCCTCATATCCAAAGTTGGAATAGTCCCCTCAAGAGAAGTAGCCACAGAGGCATTTTGTTATTCCAGCTCCTATTAGGGTTTGGACACTAAAAAGTCAATGCCAAGGCTGGTACTGGCTCCAGGTCTATACCAGCTCCAGAAAAAGATCAGAGGGACATACATTATTTGGTATGTTTGTTTAAAAGATGCACAGATGGAGGCAGAAAAGATCCTTCCCAAACTTGCTTTCGGAAGTGACTACTTGGTGTTTCACACTGAGGTTAATACCGTATATACTTGAGTATAAGCCATAATAATTTGCTAGTAAATATGTTAGCTTATCCATATTCATAATCTCTAGAATTTTGGTGTACCACCTGCTGATTTCCAGGGTGTCTTTATTTTTCCATAACTTAGCATGCACTTAGTTGAATAGGAATCAACTGGTTTTCCCTGTAATAGGCAGTAAGAGCACCTCAAGCTTCAGAGAGCTTCAGTTCAACCATTTCAAGGCTCCCTGCTTGAGCGATGATGGCACGATCGTCAGCATAGATTAAACTCTCTGTCCCTTCTGGCAGTGGAACCGTGAGATGCAGAAGTACGCTGTTGGGGATTGTGGGAGTTGAAGTCCAAAACATCTGGAGGGCCAAATTTGCCCATGCCTGGTCTAGCTCATTCAGTTGATTAAATATCCACAACGTTAAATATGTTGTGATTCCAAATGACATTTGTAGGCTCTGCTCTGGCGGTTGGTCTTGATTGGTTATATGGGGCCAGGAATATATTGCTACTGTTTGTGGCACACCTTATGGTCATAAAGCTGTATCCTTAATTGCCATTGACAAACATCCAGTTCTAGTTTTGTGTGCTAAGCTGAACATCTCTTCTAGGCTGCAAATCTTTGAATGCTTCTTAAATGAAATGCCGGCAGATGTAGCTTTGCTTAAGAGCCCGGAATTGGCTGTGTATATGGTAGATCGTACAAGCTGGATTTAGAAAAGGCAGAGGAATGAGAGACCAAATTGCCAATGGAGGAAGGCAGGGAGTTTCAGAAAAACATCTATTTCTGTTTTATTGACTATTCTAAAGCCTTTGACTGTGTGGATCATAATTGTGGCAAGTTCTTGATGGTATGGGGAGACCAAGTCACCTTGTCTGTCTCCTGAGGAATCTGTATAAAGACCAAGCAGCCACAATAAGAACAGACCATGGAACAACAGACTGGTTCAAGATTGGGAAAGGAGTGTGGCAGGGCTGCATACTTTCACCCTCCCTATTCAACTTGTAAGCAGAACACATGCGACGTGTGGGGTTTGATGAATCCAATGCTGGAGTTAAAATTGCTGGAAGAAACATTAGGTAAGGTAAGGTAAAGGTTTTCCCCTGACGTTAAGTCTAGTGGTGACCAACTCTGGGGGTTGGTGCTCATCTCCATTTCTAAGCTGAAGAGCTGGCATTGTCCGTAGACACCTCCAAGGTCATGTGGCCCACATGACTGCATGGAGTGCCATTACCTTCCCACCGGAGCGGTACCTATTTAACTACTCACATTTGCATGTTTTTGAACTGCTAGGTTGGCAGGAGCTGGGGCTAACAGCGGGCACTCATTCCGCTCCCAGGATTTGAACCTGGGACCGTTCGGTCTGCAAGTTCAGCAGCTCAGCGCTTTAACACACTGCGCCACCACCAGAAACATTAACAACCTTCAATATGCAGGTTATAACACTTTGATGGCTGAAAGTGAGGAGAAGCTGAGGAGCCTTCTAACCAAGGTGGAAGAAGAAAGTGCAAAAGCTGGGTTGCAGTTAAGCATCAGATTATGGCAACCAGTCTGATCAATAACTGGCAAATAGAGGGAGAAAACGTGGAGGCAGTGAGAGACTTTGTATTTCTAGATGTGAAAATTACTGCAGATGCAGACTGCAGCCAGAAAATAAGAAGATGTTGGCTTCTTGGGAGGAGAGCAAGGACCAACCTCAGTGATAAAATAGTGAAGAGCAGAGACATCACACTGGCAACGAAGGTCCGTATAGTGAAAGCAATGGTATTCCCCGTAGTAACCTATGGATGTGAGAGCTGGACCATAAAGAAGGTTGAACAAAAGAGAGACGCTTTGGAACTGTGGTGATGGAGGAAAATGCTGAGAGTGCCTTGGACCTTGGCAAGAAGATCCAACCAGTCCATCCTCCAGGAAATAATGCCCGGCTGCTCACTGGAGGGAAGGATATTAGAGGCAAAGATGAAGGACTACAGGAAATCTTGGAGAAGAGAATGATGCTGGGAAAAATGGAAGGAAAAAGGAAGAGGGGCCGACCAAGGGCAAGATGGATGGATGGTATCCCTGAAGTGACTGGCTTGACCTTGAAGGCCGGAAGAGTCGGAAGCAACTGAACAAATAAACAACAACAAAAAAAAAGCTAGACTGTTGACTGTGTAGGTAGTTGTAAAAAAAAAAGCCACATTTTAAAAAGAAGCAGGTGCTTCCAAATGACATTTTTGGGCTCTGCTCTTGTGGTTAGTCTTGATTTGAGTATCACTATTGTTTGTGACACACCTTATGGTCGTAAAGCTGTATCCTTAATGGCCATTGGCAAACATCCCGTTCTGGTCTTGTGTGCCGAGCTGAACATCTCTTCTAGGCTGCAAGTCTTTGAATGCTTCTTAAGCAAAATGCCAGCAGATGTAGCCTTGCTTAAGAGCTGGAAATTGGCTGTCTATAACAAGCATGGGCAAACTTGGGACTCCAACTCCCACCATTCCTAACAGCCTCAGGCCCCTTCCTTTCCCCCCTCAGCCACTTAACAGTTTACTTTTTTGATAGTATGTGAATTACAAAGTATTTCCTCTGCTCCTTGCTTGTTTGTTTGCAATTCTGTTTCCTCCTCCATTTCCGTGGATGCACATTTGTATAACAATAATAATAATGATACTTTGTTTATATTCCGTCCTTTTCCCCGTGGGGACTCAGAGCGGATTACAATATATAAACAGATATAGACAAACATTCAATGCCTTGTTACAATATAATGAGACATACAGACACAGACAAAGGGAAAGTTCTCCTTTCATTTCTGGCTCTAGTGGAGGTTTACTTCTCCATTTCCAAGCTGAGAGCCTGCATTATCACCTCCTGGTTACGTGACTGGCATGCTGGGAGCATCTTACGCCTTTCCCGCCGGAGCAGTACCTATTTATCTACTCACGTTTGCATGTTTACAAACTGCTAGGTTGGCAGGAGCTGAGGTTAACAATGGAAGCTCACTTCGTCCCATGGATTTGAATTGCCAACCTTCAGGTCAGCAGTTTAGCAGCACAAGGGTTTAACCCATTGCGCTGCCGTGGCTCCTTCTGGGTTCTAGATTTATCTTTTCCTGCTATTAAAATAGGTACATGTACTCTATTCCGGGGCTTCTTATATTTTTTTCTACTTGTGACCTCTTTGTACTAGATATTTTTTAGTTACCCCAGGTATATAAAATGGGTATAAAATTGAACATTTACTGATAATAAATTAGCATTTGCAACCTTGCTGAACAGTCTGATTTTTCCTTTTATGGAGTCAAGCTGAAGCATTTTCTCCAGAATCCATTGTAAACTCTGCACATTGTTGCTAACAGATTTGTGTCAATGGCTAGGTGGCATTTAGAAACCTTTCTTGCCCAATTTTTGTGACCAAAACATTAAGCTGGAAGGTTGGGGACTTTGGGGGTCCTCTGATTAAGAATCAGTGGTCTATTCTAAATTCCAGAACCCTTCTTTTTAAAATTGCGATCAGTGTTGCTCACATATTGCTTGGTTTCTTGGTGTGACAGTATTTTGATTTCGGGCAGATTTGTCCATTGGACACCTTGGTCGATGTGCTGCTTCTTCGTGGTCTCTGTGAAATTGCACAAATGAGTCTTGTGCGCTGGTGCAAAAACCATATGCACGGCTTCTGTCTTTTATGTTTATAAGTATCATTATCTTACTGACTTCTCATATTGATTCTATAATTAATGGTGTTCGTTGCTTCTCTAGGAAGTCCTTGACTCTTGACCAATCTGTTATTTTATGTCCTAATTTAATTCTTTCTGTCAGAATGTCTATTTGCATAATCTCAAGTACTTTAGTAGGCGGGAACTATATAAGATGGATATGAAACATGCCTGAAAGGAATGAATTGGAAGGCAAATACTTTTTAAAAATATATATATTTTTCTTCTTTTTTTCTTTTTTTTCTTATGCCTCTCTTAATTTTTTTTCTATTTTTTTCTTCTTTTTTCCCCTTTCTTCTATCTTTCCTATACCCACTATTGTTCTCACACTTTCTATGTACAGAAACACTTAATAAAAACATTAAAAAAAACCATATGCATGGATTTTACAGATGACCACTTGAATGAAGAAACATGGTTATAAGTAAGCAACCATTCCTTCTTGCTCCTCTATCCAAGAATTAATTTCAATCTTAATTTTCCCACTGTTTTCGAGTGTGCGCTTCCTGTCCCAGCCATGGTGCCAAAATTTGAAACAGGAGGAAGTGTTTGAAGGGTGACCGTCTCCGAAACCATTTTCTCTCTCTTGGTGTTCAGAAAGCATGCCTCTGCCGCATCTGCGTTCACAGCTGGATTCCTTCTGGGTCTTGGTAGAGCATCTCTAAAACAGCTTCACCTTCTCCTGTTTTCTGTCCTCACTACGGGGCCATAAAGGCGGCACGCTCTTGGAGGATCCTGGTATAAGAGTTAGGCTTCTCTGAACCTGCCATGCTTACCCGCAATGTGTTACAAAGTTGTTTGTGCTTGGCTGCACAAAAAGGTTTGACTGTCATATGGCATAAAGGCGAAATGTGCAGCGTGGACCACACGTGGCTCCCCCGTGCATTAGCCAAGGAGGGAGGCAGGCAGGCTAACCCATATTTGGAAGCAGAGGGATGGAAACTAGCACTGATACTCGGTCAAGATTTATTTCTGTTCTTGTAGACAATTGATCTACGTCAGCAAGACATTGATTGGTGCAACGCTAATGTAGGGGACTTGACATATTAGATGGCTGGCTGTTGGGAATGGTTGTTCTGGGTGGAAAGAGCTGACCAGAAGAGACCCGGCTTGTCCTTCAACATTGTGCTCCGGAGAGTAGATCCAATCGCATCCCAGTGGCAGTCAACATTGTTTGCTGAACTTTAATGCTTTCCCTGCTTCTATAGTTCAGACCCCCAGAGAAGCCAGTCCTTGTCCCATTTTGACACGTCCAATATTTACTTTTCGGGTCAGTGCTGTTTAATGCACGTGCCTTCATTGGCTGCATTTAACTCTACCATCTAAAACAGGGGTCCCCAAACTAAGGCCCGGGGGCCGGATGCAGCCCTCCGAGGTCATTTACCTGGCCCCCACCCTCAGTTTTATAATAGAATATATTGTATATACATATAATATTGGTAATAATATTATAATGTAATACAATATAACACTAATAATAACACCATATAATAATATTAATTATATATTCTATATTACATATAATATTACAGTATAGTGGTATAGTTCAATATAGTAATATATAATGCTAATATTGTGCTATGCTAATAATATAATATATTGTATGTACATATAATTTGTAAGCCACTCTGAGTCCCCTTTGGGGTGAGAGAGGGTGTGATAAAATGTAGTAAATAAATAAATAATAAATAAATTTTAGACTTAGGTTCACCCAAAGTCTGAAATGACTTGAAGGCACACAACAACAACAACAACAATCATAATTAACTTGACTATCTCATTGGCCAGAAGAAGGACCACACTTCCCATTGAAATCCTGATAAATGTATGTTGGTTAAAATTGTTTTTATTTTTAAATATTGTATTGTTCTTTCATTGTTGTTGTTGTTTTTGCACTACAAATAAGACATGTGCAGTGTGCATCGGAATTTGTATTTTTTTTTTCCAAATGATAATCCTGCCCCTCAACAGTCTGAAGGATTGTGCACTGGCCCTCGGCTTAAAAAGTTTGAGGAACCCTGATCTAAAGCAAGACCTAGAAATCATTGGTTTGTACCCTATTTCTTTATTTTTGGCCAAAGAGAAACTTGCTTTTCCTTTTCAATAAAGGAAGAGCTTATACATTCGTGTTAGAGTTGTATCTACTATGCCACATATTTGGAGGTGGGAGGAGATGATGCTATGGATAGGTAAAGGTTGGTACTCATCTCCATTTCTAAACCGAAGAGCCAGCGTTGTCTGTAGACACCTCCAAGGTAATGTGGCTGGCATGACTACATGGAGCGCCGTTACCTTCACGCTGGAGCAGTACCTATTGATCTACTCACATTTGCATGTTTTTGAACTGCAGGAGCTCACCCCCTTCCTGGATTCGAACTGCCGACCTTTCGGTCAGCAAATTTAGCAGCTCAGCGGTTTAACCCTCTGCGCCACTGGGGGCTCCAATGTTGTGGATATATCATGTCAAATCATTGGTGTATCTTGCATATTATCTGCTGTATCAACTATAAAGGCTTCTCCAGAACTTCAGATGAGGGTTTCCCATTTCTGTCTAGAGTGGACTTCAACTCCTATAATTCCTACCAGTTGTAAGGAATTGTAGGAGTTGAAGTCCAAAACACTTGGAGGACCGAAGTTTGCTCATGTCTGTCTAACACCCATTCTCTTGTGCATAAAAGAGGTTTTCTGTCACATCATCCAACGCCTTTCTTCAGTCACTGTTTAACTTCCCATTTGTATGCAATCCAAGGTTTTTAAAAATCCATCCACAGCAAGAGATGGGCATGTTCCTTTACGAATATGAGGCTTAATGAAGTTGCTACGTTTTCCGCGACGAGCCGTCGAGTTAGCAGCTAATCTTTGTTTTTGGAAGGTTCCGAATGTTCCCCTTCCTACCATTTGTTTTGCAAGCACTGTGTGTGTTTTGATATTGCACAGAGAGCCTTATAAGTCCGGTGCTCGAAGACGATGCCGCTGCCTAGCATTCCATCCGCCTGGCGTCAAGGCGCTCCAGCTGCATCGTCTCCCCGGTCCTGGGATCGGCCTGACAGCTGGCTCTGGAGAGGGGCCGGGACCGCCAGGCCTTGTGAGCCCATCAGGAAAGGCTTGTGGAAGCTGCTCCCAAGCTCTGCCCCAGTTCAGCCCTTTCCTCTCCATCACTTGCCATCTCTGAGCACACCGTGCCTGTTTTGCCTTAAAAAGATGGACTTTTAAATGGACATAATAATAATAACAACAACAATAATAATACCTCCCAACAGCAAAGAACTGGTGGGATCACAAACCTGCAAAAGCATTGGAAAATGAGCACGCAAAGATACTGTGGGACTTCCGAATCCAGACTGACAAAGTTCTGGACACAACACACCAGACATCACAGTTGTGGAAAAGAAAAAGGTTTGGATCATGGATGTCGCCATCCCAGGTGACAGTCGCATTGACGAAAAACAACAGGAAAGACTCAGCCGCTCTCAGGACCTCAAGATTGAACTGCAAAGACTCTGGCAGAAACCAGTGCAGGTGGTCCCGGTGGTGATGGGCACACTGGGTGCCATGCCAAAAGATCTCAGCCGGCATTTGGAAACAATAGACATTGACAAAATTACGATCTGCCAACTGCAAAAGGCCACCCTACTGGGATCTGCACGCATCATCCGAAAATACATCACACAGTCCTAGACACTTGGGAAGTGTTTGACTTGTGATTTTGTGATACGAAATCCAGCATATCTATCTTGTTTGCATGGGCGAACTTCAGCCCTGCAGGTGTTTTGGACTTCAACTCCCACAATTCCTAACAACCTACCCATGCCTGTTATAAAAGCTGATGGATACAATTTTATTATTATTAATACACTTATTATTTTACTTTATTTATTGTTACGTTTATTATTTTACTGCATTTATTATTATCATTACTCCATGTATTATTTTACTCTATTATTATTAAAACGATACATAAGCACATTTACATCTAAGAAGATGAGAATAATGATTTAATCAGAGTTGAGCAGTCATATCTCAAATTACAGTTTGATGTAAAGATTCAAAAACATTTAAACTACTGGGCTGTGGCGCAGGCTGGTGAGCAGCCAGCTGCAACAAATCACTCTGACCAAGAGGTCATGAGTTCGAGGCTAGCTCAGACCCTGCATTTGTCTTTGTCTTTGTTCTATGTTAAGGCATTGAATGTTTGCCTTATATGTGTAATGTGATCCGCCCTTAGTCCCCTTCGAGGTGAGAAGGGCGGAATATAAATACTGTAAATAAATAAATAATGTAATTTTATTGGTATCTCGGCTTATACTGGAGTCAATGTTTTCCCGGTTTTTTTGTGGTAAAATTAGGTGTCTCGGCTTATATTCGGGTCGGCTTATTCCCGAGTATATACGGGTATAAGGCTTTTCTTTGGGCGAGCAGATGGTGACTTATCTTAGACTTGAAAAAAATATATTTTAGAATTGCTTGCATTGCGCTGGTCTTCTATGGCAGGACGAGGCCATGCTATCTTTTTCATTGTGACTTTACAGGTTGTAAGATTCAAATTCCACCTTGTTTGAGGCTGAGTGGGTTCAGCTCTTGGATACAACCTTGTGATGATGGAGTTGTGCCCTTTATGGAAAATCCTTGGGTTCGGATATGGGGGTCACTATTAAAAACTACATTGAGCCGATCTGCCCTGTGCAGTCATCCCAGGTGAAGTGCATCCCATTCCAGCATTTCTTTCTTCATCTTGGACTTGGACGCCTGCCGTCTCCAGATTGACTTGTTGAGGCTTGTGCCAGGTCCCTTTGGAAAGAGCCCCGTTGTTTTGCTTTTCACTGCGGTCCTTTTGAGCAACATGGACATTGCAATGCCTTAGGATTCCTCAGTTGTTATGTAGATGCCAATTGCTCCCTCGTTCAAGGCCAAGGGCCGAAATCTGGAATTGTTGATGATGCAAGAGGAATGGAACGGAGACTTCCATTATTCCTTATAGGATAATGAACAATGAAAATTGCTGCAAATAACCTTAATTTTGCTTCAAAAATTTAAATTACTAGTTTAGAAAAATCACTTAATAAGTCAACTTCATGACTATATTATTAAGTCATTATATACGTATATTATAAAAGTATATAATGCATTAAGGGCCAAATTGCAATGGATTGCAGCCTTTGAAGTTACTTGAAAAACTTTTCAAGGTGGATGATGGGTCAGTGTTTTTCTGGTTCTTGATAAGATGTGCATTGCTGTGAATTCACTTCGCTTTGGGGTGGGATGGGGAGCCTGTAAATATGATTCTGTTCAAGTGTTAACAAGTCTGTTCCATGCATGTCACCGTATATAAACTATATATTATATAATTTATTTTATAATTATATATAACTAGCCGTGCCCGGCCACGCATTGCTGTGGCGAAGTATGGTGGTATGGGAAATAAAGTATTGAGGAATTGGTGGTAGTTAAGGTAAAGGGTCCCCTGGGCTGAGTGGGTTGCTAGGAGACCAAGTGAGCGGAGCTTAGCCTTCTAACTGGCAGCAATTAGATAAAAACAATTATTCCTCTCCCTCTAATTAGGAATTTATTTTTCTTTTCTTTTTGTTGTATCAACCTAGAGGCATGGATGAGGGGTTGTGATGTCAATTTTCGAGGTTGTGGGGTGTTTACTTTTGTTGTTTTGTCCGCTGTCATGATGCCATCACTCTTTTATATATATAGATTATTCTATATATATAAAAGAGTGATGGAGTCCTAGCGACCGCCAAAACAACAAAACTAAACACCCCACAACCTCGAAAATTGACATCATCCACGCCTCTAGGTTGATACAACAAACAGAAAAGAAAAATAAAGTCCTAATTACAGGGAGAGGAATAATTGTTTTTATCCAATTGCTGCCAGTTAGAAGGCTAAGCTCCGCCCACTTGGTCTCCTAGCAACCCACTCACCCAGGGGACAGGCAGAGGTAGGCCTCACTTAGGCATTTTCCACACTGCCTATAAAATACAATTTATCAGATTTTAACTGGATTAGATGGCAGTGTAGACTCAAGGCCCTTCCACACAGCTATATAATCCATTTATAATCTTACATTATCTGTTTTAACTGGATTATCTGGATTCCACACCTTTACCCTTTACCTTAACTACCGCCAATTCCTCAATACTTTTTTTCCCATACCACCATACTTCGCCACAGCAATGCGTGGCCGGGCACAGCTAGTATATTATATAATTTATATATGGTGACTCAGCGTGTTAAAGCACCGAGCCAAAAGGTCACAGGTTCGAATCCAAGGAGCAGAGTGAGCACCCGCTGTTAGCTCCAGCTTCTGCCAACCTAGCAGTCATGCCGGCCACATGCATAATAATAATAATTATATAATTATATTATTATTAACAGCTGATATGCGTATACAGTACATATGTAAAATAATAACCCATAAAAACATATTTACAATAAGAAATAAATAAACTTCTGACAAATGTCTTAGTAGCTAAAGAACCTTTAACTACGGATGTCAAGACCATTGTTATGTACCATAGTCGTAACTGAGGTCTGAACCCGCTTGGTATCCTCCTTCTCTCCTAGGTACGGACACTCTTTGTCAGTGGCCTTCCCGTGGACATCAAACCCAGAGAACTTTACCTGCTTTTCCGGCCATTCAAGGTGAGTAAATGGAAAGGTTGAGAGCTGTAGTTAGTAGCGGATGTGTCAAGTAAGATGTCATTGAATTAAAACAAATCTTTAGGAACAGAACAATAATTCGAGGAAAGAATATATCTGCAATGTTCAGGTTCAAGTGGTGAAATGTGTTCCACTTTTGGTGTGCTTTTGGTTGGGTATGTGTGGCCAATGTTTACAATGTTCGTTCAGTTTTAGTTTTGGAAAAGTATGTCTGGCACTTGAAAATGCTGTTTAAGGGCACGGGGCTGGCCTCATCGCCCGGCTTCTTTTCCTTTTAAGGAGCCTAATAGCTAAGTTGCCGGCTTCTCTCTTTTCAGGGTTATGAAGGATCGCTGATCAAACTAACATCAAAACAGGTAATGCCTCCTTTAGTTCTCCCCTTGGCGCCGGCCCAATGCTGCTCTTAACTACTTGAATCTAGGATGAAATATTTTAATTGGGGAGGAGGAGGGGTATGCCGTTTTTAGCTCTGGAATTACAAAAAAGAGATAGGCAAACTTCAGCCCTCCTGGTGTTTTGGACTTCAACTCCCACAATTCCTAACAGCCGGTAGGCTGTTAGGAATTGTGGGAGTTGAAGTCCAAAACACCAGGAGGGCCGAAGTTTGCTCATGCTTCTCTAGATGGCTGTCGATGAGATGTTGCAGCCTTATCCAGCCTAGCCAATGATGAATGCAAGGAGTTGCATTCTGGAGGATCACCTGAGTCTCCATACTTCTGTAAATAATAATAATAATAATAATAATAATAATAATAATAATAATAATAATAATAATAATTAATAGCACAGACAGACTACAAACAGAGGCACAACTATGTGGCCCAAATGATCCATTGGAACTTATGCCTCAAGTACCACCTCCCAGCAGCAAAAAACTGGTGGGATCACAAACCTGCAAAAGTATTGGAAAATGAGCACACAAAGATACTGTGGGACTTCCGAATCCAGACTGACAAAGTTCTGGAACACAACACACCAGACATCACAGTTGTGGAAAAGAAAAAGGTTTGGATCATTGATTTTGCCATCCCAGGTGACAGTCGCATTGATGAAAAACAACAGGAAAAATTCAGCCGCTATCAGGACCTCAAGATTGAACTTCAGAGACTCTGGCAGAAACCAGTGCAGGTGGTCCCGGTGGTGATGGGCACATTGGGTGCCATGCCAAAAGATCTCAGCCGGCATTTGGAAAAATAGACATTGACAAAATCACGATCTGCCAACTGCAAAAGGCCACCCGACTGGGATCTGCGCGCATCATCCGAAAATACATCACACAGTCCTAGACACTTGGGAAGTGTTCGACTTGTGATTTTGTGATACGAAATCCAGCATATCTATCTTGTTTGCTGTGACATAATAAAATAATAATAATAATAATAATTTAATTTTAAGTATTTATATTCCACCCTTCTCGCCCCAAAGGGGACTCAGGGCGGATCACAGAACACATATGGCAAACATTCAATGCCAATTATAACAATGACAAGACAGACAACAGATAGAGATATATATCGGGCCGGGCTGTGGTGCAGCTGGTTAGTAGCCAGCTGCAATAAATCACTACTCACCGAGAGTTCATGAGATCGAACCCCAGGTCAGATTGAGCTCCCAACCTTTAATACCATTAATAGACTAGCTTGCTGTTGACCTAAGCAGCTCGAAAGACAGTTGCATCTGCTGAGTAGAAAATGTAGGTACCGCTTTATGCGGGGAGGCTAATTTAACAAATTTATGACACCATAAAACTGCCGGCAGCATGTGGAAAGGAATGAAGAAGTACTACCATGAAGGACTTGTTGTCACAAGTGGATGATGAAGCAGCAGCTCCCCCTGTGGCCAGAATTGAGCATAACCTCATGAAGCCGGAAGCTGGAAAATGTTAAATTGCTCTGTGTCTGTCTATATGCCATATGTCTAATGGCATTGAATGTTTGCCATGTATATGTGTATTGTAATCCGCCCTGACTCCCCTTTGGAGTGTAAATAAAATAAATAAAATATATAGGCTTTCCCATCTTTCGGCTCCATCTTCCAGCCAAAGAGCTTTCTTGTAAACATCCTCCTTTTTTTCTGATCAAACGCCAAGCCTAAATACCTCTCCGATTTAATTCGGTTCCTATTTATCTACTCACATTTGTTTTCAAACTGCTAGATAGGCAGAAGCTGGGCTAAAGGTCAGGAGCTCACCCTTATCTGGGCTTCGAACTCTCAACCTTCTGTTTGGCAAGATTTATTGCAGCTGGTGGTTAAGCTATAATAATAATAATAATAATTAATAATAATAACAACAACAACTTTATTTTTATACCCCACCCCATCTCCCCGAAGGGACTTGGGGCGGCTTACATGGGGCCTTGCCCGATACAACAATCAAATATCAATAACAAAGCAATAAACAATTATCCCAATAAAAACATCAGCATCAGTAAAAAAAACCATCATTAAAATCAACATGAAGCATACAATGTTAAAAACAGGAGACTAATTCAAAGCTGCTGTGTTAAAGCCCGAGATTTGTATTTGTTGCATTATTGTGTATTATAGTGAACTGAAAAACTTCTGGGAAAAAATCTGCCAAGTTAACAAAATACTCCCAATTTACCAAAGGGTTATGGTACCAAATCTTATTTCCAAGGTCCTTCTTGTTGTCCTGGATCCTTGCTGGCGATGCTGCTAAACATCTTGTCAGCTATTTGTCAGCTATTTGACAATGTGGTAGGTGTTGCATGAATTCATACCTAAAATCATGTGTTTTCTTCTCTAGCCGGTAGGTTTTGTTACCTTCGACAGCCGGTCTGGTGCGGAAGCTGCAAAGAATGCATTGAATGTAAGTACCATGGGCTTTGCAGTACAGGGGGTATGAAGAGTCAAACTACTCATCTGATTGTTAGGATTTTCTGGGTGTGTTAAGAGGAGCCCCGGTGGCAAAGTGTGTGAAAGCACTGAGCTGCTGAACTTGCGGACCGAAAGGTCCCAGGTTCAAATCCCGGGAGAGGAATGAGTGCCTGCTGTTAGCCCCAGCTCCTGCCAACCTAGCAGTTCGAAAACATGCAAATGTGAGTAGATGAATAGTATCAGATAGGAAATAGAGAGCTATTTATCTTATCCTCTGCTGTCTGATGCAATCCAAGTTTAACCCTTTACACACTGGTCTAGTAAGCAGCACACAGTGTATGATGCAATCTCCAGCACACATTGCACAATCATGACTCAATTACATTTAAACAACTCTATATACAATCATTCCCACTTCAACAATTAGGTACCGCTCCGGTGGGAAGGTAACGGCGCTCCATGCAGTCATGCTGGCCACATGACCTTGGAGGTGTTTACAGACAACACCGGCTCTTGGGCTTAGAAATGTAGATGAGCACCAACCCTCAGAGTCAGACATGACTGGACTTAACGTCAGGGGAAACCTTTACCTTTACTTAAGAGGGGAAAACTACCCAAAAAACAGCAGAACATCCAAAATATGCAAAAACAGGATAAAGTTGAGCATTCAGCTCACAGCAAGCAGAATGTGAAGTGTCATGTGGCTGTAAAGAATTTCTAGCCTAGGAGGAAAATATGCAGAGTTCTGTCTTAAGCAGCTGAGGGGGGAAAGAAAAGGGCCTGAGAATGTTAGGAATTGTGGGAATTGCAGTCCAAAACACCTGTAGGGCCCAATTTTGCCCATGCTTGCCCTAACCTGAGCGAATATGGAGGGCTGTCTGTAATCTCTCTCCTTTTTATTCCTGCTGCAGGGCATCCGCTTCGACCCGGAGAACCCCCAGACGCTGCGGTTAGAGTTTGCTAAAGCCAACACCAAGATGGCCAAAAGCAAGCTGATGGCCACACCGAACCCCACTAACCTCCACCCTGCACTCGGAGCGCACTTCATTGCACGGGACCCTTGTGAGGAGTTGGTGGAGGGGAGGAGACCCACAGGGGATGGGAACACGTTGGGGTTGGGTGCTCTTCCCCGAGAGGCGAACCTACCACGTCCCCCTTCGCTTGAGGCTGCTTTGCACCACTTTGCATGGGAGCAAACGCCTTCCCAATGCTCACTTGTGTCAGGATGAAGCTGGGAATATTACACACTAAGGCAATAATAATAATAATAATAATAATAATAATAGTAATATATCTGAAGCTATTGCTGTACTTTATTGATTTTAACCACTCTTATGAAGTGAGATATATGTTGGCTGTTACTGTTTTATGTTACTGTTTCTGCAATTTTTATATTTTGAGTGTTGCACCTTTAAGTGCTTTGTAAGCCGCCTCAAGCCCCCCTGGGAGATAGTGGCGGGGTATAAATAAATTATTATTATTATTACTATTATTATTATTACGGACACAAAGACAGAGTATCTTGTTTACTCACAAACATATTGTATTAATTCACCATACAGGCACGTTTCTTATTTAAGATCAGTTATAGATAGGATGTAATTCTCTGTGTGTTGAGTACACAGGGTACCATTCCTAATCAATAGTCCATCGTCCTTAGTATAGTTGTACACACTGAGATCCATAAGTCATACTTCTCTACTGAAGTCCAGATAGCAACATCCATCCACCTCCACTGAGGTATAAAACAGACTGAATACAAAATGGAGTCTTGAGTCTGAACATCCTCAGTACAAAAAGGTATCATCAAATTGGCAATCAACATACACATAGAATACAGGTTAGCAATTATATACATTAACAAATAAATAGTAAAAGGCTTGGGAAGTTGCTATTTCCAACATATGTATCCCCAAGATATTTCACTCAGTGCAACTCGCCCTCGTCCCTTGAATACCTATATACTCAAGTATAAGCTGACCTGAATAGAAGCCGGCCAGGACCCCCACTGGAGTATAAGCTGAGGGGAGCTTTTTCAGCCTTAAAAAGGGGCTGAAAAACTAGGCTTATACTTGAGTATATAAAGTAGTTGTACTCACTGAAGTCCATAAATCATACTTCTTTACGGAAGTCCAAACAACAACATGCATCCACCTCCATTGAGGTGTAAAACGGACTGAATACAAAATGGAGTCTTGACTCTGAACATGCTCAGTCCAATCATATATCTACAACCCCTCCCACAACAAAGAGGTATAATCAAATTGGCAATCAACATACACATAGAATACAGGTTAGCAAACAGACTGAATACAAAACGGAGTCTTGAGTCTGAACATGCTCAGTCCAATCACATGTCTACAACCCCTCCCACAACAAAGAGGTATAATCAAATTGGCAATCAACCTACACATAGAATACAGGTTAGCAAATAAATAGTAAAAGGCTTGGGAAGTAGCTATTTCCAACATATGTTCCACCAAGATATTTCGCTCAGTGCAACTCACCCTTGTCCCTTGAACAACCGGGGCAAAGGCTGACATGCTGTTACTCCCCGTCTTTGCAGATGACCTGACTGGAGCAGCCCTGATCCCGGCATCTCCAGAGGCCTGGGCCCCCTACCCACTCTACACCACGGAGTTGACCCCTGCCATCCCACATGCCGCTTTCACGTATCCAGCCGCCGCCGCAGCCGCTGCCGCCCTTCACGCTCAGGTGAGTCCGCACTTCCACCTTCCCTTCTTTGGGGTGGATAGGAATTTCAATTTTTAGTCCAAGAAGCCAAGTCGTTTTGGCCACTTGCCTGACTTGTTCAGGGTTGCATTCATAGAGAAACAATTGTCGTTAAGAGTGGCTTTCCTGCCTTGTGAGATTTCAATGTCTTCTCTCATTCTCTTGCGTCACCTTCTTTGCTTCTCTTTGCTCTATAAGAAATTAGAAAAGGTGTAATACTAACAATGCAAATATTGAGAAAAAAAATACTTGTTTTGAGTCACACACATATACTAACAATGCAAATATTGAGAGAGAATTTTTTTTTGTGTCACACACATACACAAAATAATGGGATAAACTTGCAAAAATACTAAGAAATACATACCTGAAGGTGAACCTAACTTTTTTATTTTTTGTGCCAGGAGCGACTTGGGAAAAACCACAAGTCGCTTCTGGCGTGAGAGAATTGGCCGTCTGCAAGGACATTATTTATAATAATAATAATAATAATAATTATTATTATTATTATTATTATTATTATTTTATTTTTATACCCTGCCCCATCTCCCCGAAGGGACTCGGGGCGGATTACATGGGGCCAAGCCCAGTCAACAACAACAAAACAAAGCAATAAAACAGATCAAACAACAATAAAAGCAAGTCATAAAAAATCACATACAAGGACAAAAGATAAAATCTTGGATAAAATCTAGAGAACCTGGGCCAAAAGTGCTAGTTACGTTGAAACTATTTATTTATTTACTATATTTATATCTCACTCTTCTCACCCCGAAGGGGACTCAGAGCAGCTTACAAATCAAATGAACATACAATATATAATTAGCATAGCACAATATAAAGCATTAAATTACTATATTGTACTATATCATTGTATGGTAATATTATTTATTTACTACATTTATATCCCGCTCTTCTCACTCCAAAGGGGACTCAGAGCGGCTTACAAATCAAATGAACATACAATATATTATTACCATAGCACAATATAAGCATTAAATTACTATATTGTACTATATCGTTATATGGTAATATTATTAGTAATATTACATTTAATATATAATTAATACTATATTGTATTATTAGTAGTATAATATTGTATTCCATTATAATAGTATTATCAATAATTTAATAATATAATAATAATATATTGCCCAGGGGACATTTCATGTCAGGAGTGACTTGAGAAAAACTGGAAGTCACTTCTGGCGTGAGAGATTTATTTGTCTGCAAGGAAGTTGTCCAGGGTACATTTCATGTCAGGAGCGACTTGAGAAAAACTGCAAGTTACTTCTGGTGCAAGAGAATTGGCTGTCTGCAAGGACGTTGCCCAGGGGACATTTCATGTTAGGAGCAACTTGAGCAAAACTGCGTCACTTCTGGCGTGAGAGAATTGGCTGTCTGCAAGGATATTGCCCAGAGGACATTTAATGTCAGGACCGACTTGAGAAAAACTGCAAGTCTCTTCTGGCGCAAGAGAATTGGCCGTCTGCAAGGACGTTGCCCAGAGGACATTTCATGTCAGGAGCGACTTGAGAAAAACTGCAATCACTTCTGGCATGAGAGATTTGGCTGTCTGCAAGGACGTTGCCCAGGGGACATTTCATGTCAGGAGCGACTTAAGAAAAACTGCAATCACTTCTGGCATGAGAGAATTGGCTGTCTGCAAGGACGTTGCCCAGGGGACATTTCATGTCAGGAGCGACTTGAGAAAAACTGCAAGTCTCTTCTGATGCAAGAGAATTGGCTGTCTGCAAGGACGTTGCCCAGGGTACATTTCATGTCAGGAGCGACTTAAGAAAAACTGCAATCACTTCTGGCGTGAGAGAATTGGCCGTCTGCAAGGACGTTGCCCAAGGGACGTTTCCTGGATGTTTGGGAGGCTTCTTTTGTGTCCCCGCATGAGAAGCTGGAGCTAACAGATGGGAGCTCACCCCGCTCCCCAGATTCAAACCCATTGTGCCACTGGAACTTAACTGTGATTTCCAATAAATGTATCATCATAACAAACTTATAATTCAAGAGAAAGACGCCACTTTAGTTGAGTCTTTTGAAAAAGGTTTTCATTCAGTGTGTCTTGGCTCCCTGTACACATCTCAGTACAAAACCCATGACCAAAATATACTGCTTCTTTTCCGTAAAGCGAAATCTTGCTTAATATCTGGCAGATCTCCCCGTATGACCTCCTGTTGTGTAACCCTTGCCCACTATCGGGAGTCTTCTCTGCATTAACTACCTCAAGCTGATAATTCCCATTGGCTGACTGAGTTCCCCTCCATGGGAGGTCTTGTTCAAGCAAAGGATTCGACGCATAAGGAACTTTTGCTCCCAAAGATCAGATCGCTCTGCCCATGAAAAGAGATTAGCACAAGCAATGGCCAGATGTGTGACTTGGAGAGATGAGAACAGTGGGGCTTGGTTTTGTTTTGTTTTGTTTCTCCTGCTGTCCATTTGGAGAGAGGGTTTCTGCAGGGTGAACTCTGGAAGCTCTTCCCTTAAAACAAATGAATGTGTTACCAATAAAGTTTTTATAGTGTTAAACATTACTCCGGCCTCCTCGCTAGGCAACTGCCAGCGCAAAACTCCACCAAACACAAATTCGCTGGAGGTTCGGTGAGTTAAAGTCAGGGTGAGACACTCACTCTTGAGTTTTCGGAGGAGGAAGCACAACCCAAAGGCGTTTGTTACGTCCTCCCTCTGACGTGGTTATTCCCTTTGTTGCAGAACTAGGATAGTATAATAGTCTTTGCAAACAAGGCAACCTTTCATGGTTCGCAGTTAGGATTGTGACCGACAGTCTTCCATTTTCCTTATGCTCAGAGGGGAAGAAGAAAACCTTACTCCTTAAATAAAAGCTTCTATATCTGTCACTGTTTTAGCACCAAGTTGGCCCTGGCTGAATCATCTCTCTCAGTCATCTGGCATATCCCAATCAACCAAAGATCACATAGCAAACGGGACCATCGTATACACACACACATACACACACACTATACTAATATATAACCAACTAAGGATTGCATAGTAAATGGAACCATCATACATATATGATATTAATATATAACCAACCAAGGAGCAGATGGTAAATAGACCCAACCAACTAAGGATGACATAGTAAATGGGACCATTGTACATATTATATGATATTATTATTTAACCATTCAAGAATGACATAGTAAATGGACCCAACCAACCAAGGATGACATAGTAAATAGGACCATCATACATATTATATTATATTATATTATATTATATTATATTATATTATATTATATTATTATTTAACCGATCAAGAATGACATAGTAAATGGACCCAACTAAGGATGACATAGTAAATGGAACCATCGTACATATTATATGATATTATTTAACCAACCAAGAATGACATAGTAAATAGACCCAACCAACTAAGGATGACATAGTAAATGGAACCATCGTACATATTATATTATATTATTACGTAACCAATCAAGGATCACATAGTAAGTAGACCCAACCAACCAAGGATGACATAGTAAATGGGACCATTGTACATATTGTATGATATTATTATTTAACCAACCACGGATGACATATAGTAAATGGACCCAACCAACTAAGGATGACATAGTAAATGGGGCCATCAGACATATTATATTATTATTTAACCAACCAAGGATGACATAGTAAATAGACCCAACCAACTAAGGATGACATAGTAAATGGGACCATCATACGTATTATATTATATTATATTATATTATATTATATTATATTATATTATATTATATTATATTATATTATATTATATTATATTATATTATAATATAATACAATATAATATAATTTAACCAGTCAAGAATGAAATTGTAAATGGGACCCAACCAACTAAGGATGACATAGTAAATGGGGCCATCAGACATATTATATTATATTATATTATATTATTATATAGCCAACCAAGGATGACAAGGTAAATGGGACCCAACCAAGCATCACACAGTAAATTGGACTATTATATTATATTAATATATAACCAGCCAAAGATGACATAGTAAATGGGACCATAATATATAATAATAATAATAATGATAATAATAATAATAAAAACTTTATTTATATACCACCCTATCTCCCGGATGGGTCTCAGGGCAGTTTACAGTCATAAAAGCAACACAAACATTACATGGCAACATAATGACACATTATTAAACAAAGTAAAATAATACAATTATAACAATAAATAACACTTACATGACCAGATCAAGGAGACGGGAACCATATTATATGTATATACTCTTCAGCTCAGCCTAATTAGAACTAGTAGTGAGATGAGGTGCAGAGAAAAACATAATTTATGAAAACTTTTAGTAGAAAGGTCTGCAAAGAGCAGGTACCTGCTGATAACTTCCAACTTGCCAGAACATCTCGGGAATCAATGTGCTCCTTTGCATTAAGTCCCTTAGTTGAATGAATGGACAAATGGCAGAAGAAGGCATCTACATGGCCCTAGTTGCAACTCAAGAAGAAAACTTGGGATTGGGCGCTCTCTACTGACCTTTCCAACGGGCCAAACAGTAATGTCCGAAGCCTCTCCAGCTTGAGGTTCCTAGTGCCGGCCTGGGCAGGGCTTGTTCCCCGGTGGTCATGGGGTTGTGGCTGTCGGAGGGTGCCTCTGGCTCCCCGAGGGGCTCCGTGGTGGCCATCCGGTGATTGAAATGATCCCTCCTTTGATGTCTTCAGTGACCGCAGCCAGACAGACACCTCCCGCGTACGCAGGCCAGCCCTGAAGCTCAGAGCTGGCCCTGGAAGTGCGGGGCAGCCTAGTCCTGGCTGGTCCCCGTGGGCTAGAGAGGAAGGAAGGAAGGAAGGCAGGAGTGGCTGTACAGCAGCTTCATTCCTAGAAACCTTTAAGGATGGTGGGCCCCGTCTGCAAAAAAAAGGCTGGTAAGGTAACGCGACATCTCTCTGCCGTTTTGTGGGGGCACCACGGTGGGCAGCTTTCCCCCCTTTTCTTTTTTTGCCCCGTCTCTTCCTTCCTCAGCCGTCCTCCAAGTGCATGGGCCTCCACGCTATCCACACCCCCAAAGCCCAGGCAAAACCCGAAAGGCCCGGCATTTCTCTAACCCACCTCTGGCCAACTTGGCGCACCTGACATGGCACCACAGCATGGCACCTCTGGGTCCAGGGCGCTCCCGCCCGCAGCGATGCCTTGGTCCTGCCGGCGGGAGGGAAGGGGCCTCAGCCAGGAGGAGGAGGAGGGGGCCACGTTGGGGGGCTTCGGGGGGCGGGCTCTTTGCCACCCACCTTGTTTCACTCACCAGAGTCACCTGGCTGGGGGGGGGGGGTAGCCTTAGCCTCAACAACAGCACACACAGATTGACCTTTCCTCCCGCACCGTCAACTGGCACACATCAGTCACGCTGTGGGCTCCGTCCGTCAAGACCGGAGTCTGAACAATCTTCCTTCACAGCCTTTCTCCTGACGAAACCAGTAAATGTTGTTAAAACTGTTTTCTTTTCCTGCCTTGTTTTAGGGCTTGTCCAGAAAGGAAAAAAAAAGGTGCCTGGAAGTATTGATATTTTTCAGTTTTATTTTATCTGCATATTTATGGTCTTGCGTCCAAACCCTTTCTGGAAATATTTCTCTCCCTGCTCTCTTGGGTAATTCCTCCCTCTTTCACTGATCCTGTGTCCTATCTATCTATTTCATTGATAATTATGATGGTAGTGATGATAATGATGATGCTTATATTTATGATGTTTATTTATGACACCCTTTTAACCAGAGGATAGATTGCCTCCTTTAACCAGATTACTTAGATTGCTGCTGACAATTATTACTCTGCTGTCATAGTTAAAGTGCTTTTGTAACATTAGACTAGTTGGGCATCAGATTCAATTTTAAAGTACTCTTTTCCTCATTTGATCCCTGTTGAATGTAGGTCTTAGAAGAAATCACATGAGACATATATATATATACCATATATACTCAAGTATAAGCCGACCCGAATATAAGCCGAGGTACCTAATTTTACCACAAAAAAACTGGGAAAACATTGACTCCAGTATAAGCCGAGGGTGGTCAATTTCAGAAATAAAAACAGATACAGTAGAGTCTCATCCAATGTTCTGGATTATCCAACACATTTTTGTAGTCAATGATTTCAAAACATCGTGATATTTTGGTGCTAAATTCGTAAATACAGTAATTACAACATAGCATTACTGCATATTGAACTACTTTTTCTGTCAAATTTGTTGTATAACATGATGTTTTGGTGCATAATTTGTAAAATCATAACTTAATTTGATGTTTAATAGGCTTTTCCTTAATCCCTCCTTATTATCTAACATATTCACTTATCCAACGTTCTGCCAGCCCGTTTATGGTGGATAAGTGAGACTCTACTGTACCAATAAAATTACATTAATTGAGGCATCAGGTTAAATGTTTTTGAATATTTACAATAAAGCTCAAATTTAAGATAAGACTGTCCAACTCTGATCAAATCATTCTCATCTTCTTCAATGTAAATGTGCTTTTAATAATAATAGAGTAAAATAATACATGTAATAATAATAATAATAATAATAATAATAATAATAATAATAATAATAAATAAATAATAAATACAGGAAAATAATACATGTAATAATAAATCGAGTAAAATAATAAATGCAATAATAATAAGATCAGAGTGAAATAATAAATGTATTAATAATAATAATAAAATAGAGTAAAATAAATGTAATAGTAGCAACAATAATAGAGAAAAGTAATAAATGTAATAATACCAATAATAATAGAGAAAAATAATAAATGTACCATATCTTCTTGAGTATAAGCTGACCTAAATATAAGCCAACCAGGACCCTCACCCGAGTATAAGCTGAGGGGGGCTTTTTCAGTCTTAAAAAGAGGGCTGAAAAACTAGGCTTATACTCAAGTATATATAGTATATATACACGCACGCACACACACACATACATAATATATACACACACACATACTTTATTTATATTCAGCTCTATCTCCCCATGGGGACTCAGAGTGGATTACAAGTATGAGGGTTGAATGAAAAGTAATGCCTCCACCTTCATAACTCCTCAACAAATGGCAGTCCTGGTCTGCGGCTTGTTCAGTAGACTCTCCTCTACAGTTCCATTTGGCAGGAAGCCTTAGCATTTATTTATTTATTTTATTTACAGCATTTATATTCCGCCCTTCTCACCCCGAAGGGGACTCAGGGCGGATCACATTACACATATAGGCAAACATTCAATGCCTTTTAACATAGAACAAAGACAAACAAACATAGGCTCCAAGCGGCCTCGAACTCATGACCTCATGGTCAGAGTGATTCATTGCAGTTAATTGCAGCTGGCTTGCTCTCCCGCCTGTGCCACAGCCCGGGCCGTTAGCATTGAACGGTTGTGTTGTTAAAGTGTGAAGTATGGAACCCTGCACATATTTTATTAAAATATTCCCATCCAAACCCAAGAAACGATGGTGGAGGCATTACTTTTCATTCAATCCTCGTACATATATGGCAAACATTAAATGCCGTTATACAATTGACCGAGGCAGACAGTACACAAACAGAGGCAAGGCTTCCCTCTTTCCATCTCTGGCATCCGACTGCTCGACTCGGCCTTGGGAAGGTGTTTCATTTTCCACGCCGAGGAGCATGTCATCCATGGACTACTTTCCTGGTCAAATTTTTGCCAGCATGTTTATCAGGGAGCCTTTTACCTCCCTGCCAAAGCGGCACCTATTTATCTACTTACATTACTGTTTTAGTTATCATTGTTCTTCTATAACACACATTACAACTCCCAGAAATCCCAACCAGTTTACCAGCTGTTAGGATTTCTGGGAGTAGAAGGCTAAAACATCTGGGGACCCACAGATTGAGAACCACCGGTGTAGAGGATAGTTCAGACTATGATCTGTAGCAACTTCTGCTGTTATAGATTCATCCAGAACGTTTTTATGACGCAGGAGGCAAAACTTTTTGACCGTACCCGCGTGTATATTCTCTAGCACAAAACAGCTGATTGCCATCCGTTGGGCTGCTTGCATTTTTTTGGGCTGGATGGATATTTGCGGCTCCGTTCCAGTGGGTTAAGGCTTCTCTTCCCAGGGTTAAAGAGCCTTGTTCAGGCTAGCAAACAAAACTTCCCATTTGCACTGAGCTGCTGAGCAGAATGGACCAAACTAGTTCCAGATGTGCGGGGGAGACAGATGCCGGAATCTGGGAAAGGCTTATGAGCCGCAGCTTGAAAGAGGTGGTGATGGTCGTGGGGAAGGAGAAAGGAATGGAAGTGTGAAACATGGACCGTCTTGGTGGGAATCACTCTGGAGAAGACATGTGCAAACTTGGGACTTCCACTCCCACCATTCTTAACAGCCTCAGGCTCCTTCCTTTCCCCCCTCAGCTGCTTAAGCTGGGAGGGGACATAGAAATGTGATTGTGCTGAGCATATTCAGACTCAGGACTCCATTTTGTAGTCGGTGTCTGCTTAAGCAGCTGAGGGGGAAAAGGAAGGGGACTGAATCTGTTAGGAATGGTGGGAGTTGAAGTCCAAAACACCCGGAGGGCCAAAGTTTGCCCATGCCTACTCTACTCCCTTGTACATTCTTCCATACTCTGATGTTGGCTAGCCCTACATGTCCAGATGTTATTTATTTATTTATTTATTTACAGTATTTATATTCTGCCCTTCTCACCCCGAAAGGGACTCAGGGCGGATTACAATGAACACATATATGGCAAACATTCAATGCCAACAGACAAACAACATATATAGACAGACACAGAGGCATTTAATATTTTTTTCCAGCTTCACGATACCGGCCACAGGGGGAGGTGTTGCTTCACTGTCCACTAGTGGCTGTACTTCCTCATTCCTTTCCTCGTGTTTTGCTGGCAGTTTTTATGATGTTGTAAATTAGTTAAATTAGCCTCCCGCATAAAGCATACCTAAATTTCCCTACTTGACAGATGCAACTGTCTTTCAGGGCTGCCTAGGTCAACAGCAATCCGGGCTATTTAATGGTCGGGGGCTTAACCCGACCCGGGCTTCGAACTCATAACCTCTCGATCAGTAGTGATTTGTTGCAGCTGGTTACTAGCCAGCTGCGCCACAGGCCGGCCCGCCACAGCCCAGATTTTCATCTGTGAAATGTTGGAAGATGTTCCTTGTACTGATATTAGGGAGAAAAATGCCTTGTATGGATAGCTCAAGATGTCATTTACCGTTTGATGTGACAACCTGTGTTGGGTCCATCAAAGGTTTCCATACTGTACTATTTGTGTAGAATCTAAGGGAAGACATCTTACTGGGCAGCGAGGACAATAATTGTCTTTCCACCCATGTACATCCCGTGCATCTTCCTGCCTGGCTATGGAGAAGGATGCATGAACTATATCTGATAACCGGGGAAGAGGTCTTATGCAGAAAATACCAAAAACTGCATTGTTTGAATTGCTTTACTCCCCGTCTGTCACATCCTGTCGTTCTCTTCTAGATGCGCTGGTATCCTCCGTCCGAAGCCACCCAACAAGGATGGAAGTCTCGTCAATTCTGTTAGTTTTAGTGAGTATTTTCTTTTGCTCTATGTGGTCTTGGAGACACTGTCCCCTGTAGCTGGGTTTGTACACGGGAATAGGGCTACGCGGCCCTAAAACTTGCCTGAGGGTACACCTACACTGTAGAATGAATGCAGTTTGACACCACTTCAATGTCGTGGTTCAATAGGATGGAAGCATGAGAGTTGTTACTTCTCAAGCCTTCTGTTCCAACGAGTGCTGATGCCTCATTATAATCGCATAGCAGTGAGCAATGGCAGTTAAAGTAGTGTCAAAACTGCCGTGTAGATGTGCCCTGAGATACGGAAACAAAGAGTGGGAGTGTGTTGTCAATGGCTTTCATGGCTGGAATCACTGGGTTGCTGTGAATTTTTCAGGCTGTGTGGCCATGTTCCAGCAGCATTTTCTCTGAATGTTTCACCTGCATCTGTGGCTAGCATCTTCAGAAGTTCTGTGGACAGTGAGGCAAGTGGAGTGTGTGTGTATGTGTGTGTGTATATATATATATATATATATATATATATGTGGAATGTCCAGGGTGGGAAAAAAACACTCGTCTGTAGGTTGCTGTGAGTTTTCTGGGCTGTATGGCCATGTTCTAGCAGCATTTTCTCCAAATGTTTCACCTGTATCTGTGGTTGGCATCATCAGATTTTCTGTGGACAGTGAGGCAAGTGGAGTGTGTGTGTGTGTGTATCTGTGGAATGTCCAGGGTGGGAAAAAAACACTTGTTTGTAGGTTGCTGTGAGTTTTCTGGGCTGTATGACCATGTTCCAGCAGCATTCTCTCCTACGGTAATGTTTCACCTGCATCTGTGGCTAGTGTCTTCAGAAGTTCTGTTGGCAGTGAGGCACGTGGAGTGTGTGTATGTATATATATGTGTGTGTGTATGTGTGTATATATATATATAAAATCTCTGTGGAATGTCCAGGTTGGGAAAAAAAAACACTTGTCTTTGGGTTGCTGTGAGCTTTCCGGGCTGTATGGCCATGTTCCAGCAGCATTCTCTCCTAATGTTTCACCTTCATCTGTGGCTGGCATCTTCAGAAGTTTTGTGGACAGTGAGGCAAGTGGAGTGTGTGTGTGTGTGTGTGTGTGTGTGTGTGTGTATATATATAATCTGTGGAATGTCCAGGGTGGGAAAAAAAACACTCATCTGTAGGTTGCTGTGAGTTTTCCGGGCTGTGTGGTCATGTTCCAGCAGCATTCTCTCCTAATGTTTCACTTGCATCTGTGGTTGCCATCTTCAGAAGTTCTGTTGGCAGTGAGGCATGTGGAGTGTGTGTGTGTGTGCATGTGTGTATATATATATGTGTGTGTGTGTATATATATATATATATATGTGCATGTGCGTGTATATATATATATATATGTGTGTGTGTGTGTGTGTGTATATATATATATATTCTCTGTGGAATGTCCAGGTTGGGAAAAAGACATTTGTCTTTGGGTTGCTGTGAGTTTTCCAGGCTGTGTGGCTATGTTCCAGCAGCATTCTCTCCTAACGTTTCACCTACATCTGTGGTAGCCATCTTCAGAAGTTCTGTTGGCAGTGAGGCAAGTGGAGTGTGTGTGTGTGTGTGTGTGTGTATATATATATATATATATATATATATCTGTGGAATGTCCAGCGTGGGGAAAAGAACACTCGTCTGTAGGTTGCTGTGAGTTTTCTGGGCTGTATGGCCATGTTCCAGAAGCGTTATCTCCTGACGTCACAACCTCTGAGGATGCCAGGAACATGGCCAGACAGCCCTGGAAAACTCACAGCAACGAAGTGATTCCGGCCAAGAAAGCCTTCAGAAACACAATGCTGTTCAGCCTAAAGCAGGTTCAGGAGCCTAGGAGTGGAAGTTGCCCGCCTTCCCTGCCGCGATGCACAAGGCGCCTATGATGTGTCCTTGCTCTTTTTCCCCCAAGACTCGCCTCTTGGCCCACATTCCCCTCCTTGTCTCTCCGCGGAGCGATGTGCCAGGGATGAAGTAGTCTGTGGATCGCTGGAAACCTTCCCTCCAACCCCTTCCTGTGGACGCCGGCAAGGTGCCCAATTGCAGTAACGCTCCCTTTTTTGTGACCGACTCCGTGGGCTTCCCGTCCGTCCGAGACTGTGAACGGCCTCTTTCCCAACCCCCTCGGCTGCATGGTCTGTGTCGCTCTTGCTTGCTCGCTTGCTTGCCTGCCTGCCTCCCTTTACTAACCCCCTCCCATTGCTGCGTTTCCCCTTCTTTTGGAGAGACCAGTTCTCCACGAGAGACCCCTTTTGTGTCCCCAGCCGAGGCGCTGGCGTGAAACGTGGTCTAGCCGTGTACAGTGCAATATCCAAGCCTTTCCTCTCCTAAACCTTGTTGATGCAGCTCCGCCGACGACGGTAGCGAAAGACGATCGGTTTTGCATGTTTTTCTGGCATGAATTTAAAACACTTTAAAACTCGGTGGGTGTGTGCGTGTGTGAGTGTGCAAAGCTTGTTTTTGTTCTGGCGTTTGTGTCACCATAGCAGCGGGTTTTGGCCTAGCTATTGATCACTGAAGTTTTTTTCCCATCTTGCTTCTGTGAAGACTTGGCTTCTAAAAAACACTATCCTAGTTTGGCCCTGTCCTGGTTTTTTCCCTTTCAGCCTTCTCATTTTCTTCTTTGACTCGACTTTCCTTCTCCAAAAGTACAATGCACTGGGTTCCTTGTCCATTTCCCCCTTCTCCTCTTCCAGTTCAAGTCAGGGTTGTGTTTTGTTTTTCCTGTCAAGCTTCTATATATAGAACATCTGTAAAATATTTGACCTTTTTTTCCCTCCACATCCCTCTGATTGGAGAGAATCCAGTCTTGCCAAATAATCAGCCATCCTTATGGGAATATCGAACAAAGATGTACGAGTATTTTTGTACCATGTGTAATAAGGAAATATTTATGCATCATAAAAAAAAAGATTTTGTGTGGTTTTGTGCAATTAATTATTATTATTATTATTAAAGAGAAACTGTAATCTGTAAGATAAGTTTAATGTTCAGTTTAAAAGCTTGAAGAGAGAAAAAAAGACTTTTTTTCTGTAACTGATTCAGTCAGGCATAGTAACAAGAAATTGTGCAATTTTTCGTTGACATTTTATTGCTTGGTATTTGGAAGTGCTTTAAGTATTATATTGGACCATGGCTGTCTCACTTGTATTAAAATTCTTGAGAATAAGTTGCTATATCCTATGAGAATGTGAAACTGGATAATATATGAATTGTACTCAGTGGTGTGTTGACTCTTTCCTGCATGGAGATGTCTGGCGTGTGGTCTTTCCTTCTTGTTCTCAGAGTCCACAAAGTGGGCTATAAACGAGTGTGTATTCCTATGTATACGCTTATATATGCAAATGGATGTTTGCATGTTTGGGAGAGAATGAGAGAGAAATAAACTTGTGAGTAGACCACAAAAGCCAGCCGAAAGGCTGTGGGGAAAAATGCACCCTCGGGAAACCTTTGGAGATCTTATTTAAGATATTTGGATGCTGTGGACAAAGCCTCCGAACCAAAACAAGGAGCTGAAATTATTGGTTTTAAAGGAGTCCGACTATATACACCGGCATCACAAACTAGAATAGACAGGTACAGATTGAGCATCCCTTATCCAAAATGCTTGGGAACAGAATTGTTTTGGATTTACTTGCTTACTTACAGTATTTATATTCCGTCCTTCTCACCCCAAAGGGGACTCAGGGCAGATCACAGAACATACATATGCGGCAAATATTCAGTGCTGTTTATACACTGACAAGACAGACAGTTGTATGTACAGTAGAGTCTCACTTATCCAACACTCGCTTATCCAAGCCTCTGGATTATCCAAGCCATTTTTGTAGTCAATGTTTTCAATATATCGTGATATTTTGGTGCTAAATTTGTAAAATCATAGCCTAATTTGATGTTTAATAGGCTTTTCCTTAATCCCTCCTTATTATCCAAGATATTCGCTTATCCAAGCTTCTGTCGGCCCGTTTAGCTTGAATAAGTGAGACTCTACTGTATATGTGTTTGTGTGTGTACACATATACATACATACATATATATACACATATATATGGAGCCTCCGGTGGCTCAGTGTGTTAAAGCGCTGAGCTACTGAACTTGCAGACCGAAAGGTCCCAGGTTCAAATCCCGGGAGCGGAATGAGCGCCCGCTGTTAGCTCCAGCTTCTGCCAACCTAGCAGTTCGAAAACATGCCAATGTGAGTAGATCAATAGGTACCACCCCGGCCTGAAGGTAACGGCGCTCCAGGCAGTCATGCCCATGGCTACATGACCTTGGAGGTGTCTACGGACAACGCTGGCTCTTCGGCTTAGAAATGGAGATGAGCACCAACCCGCAGAGGTGGACACGGCTGGACTTAACGTTCACCTTTACCTTTACATATATAGTAGAGTCTCACTTATCCAAGCTAAACGGGCCGGCAGAAGCTTGGATAAGCAAATATCTTAGATAATAAGGAGAGATTAAGGAAAAGCCTATTAAACATCAAATTAGGTTATGATTTTACAAATTAAGCACCAAAACATCATGTTATACAACAAATTTGACAGAAAAAGTAGTTTAATATGCAGTAATGTTATGTTGTAATTACTGTATTTATGAATTTAGCACCAAAATATCACGATATATTGAAAACGTTGACTACAAAAATGGCTTGGATTATCCAGAGGCTTGGATAAGTGAGACTCTACTGTGTATGTGTATATATATATATATATATCCTTTTCCCATCTTTGGCGTCTTGGAGGCTTGTGTTCGGTTCCAGCCACAGGGGTTACTGTTGCTCCATCTCCCTGCCAAAGAGCTTTTGTTCCTAAACATCCTCCTTGATCGAATAGCTGGCATTTTTCTGCCATTTCATTATGGGTGCCTTAAAATACCTCCCCGTTTTTAAGTGGTACCTATGTATCTACTCACGTTTTGCTTCCGAACCTCTAGGTAGGCAGTGGCTGGGATAAAGGCTGGGAGCTCACCCTGACCCGAGCTTCGAACTGTCAACCCCTTGATAGACAAGATTTATTGCAGCTGGTGGTTTAACCTGCTGCGCTAAAGCATATATATGTGCATATATGAATATGTTTTGCATATATGTGCATAATGAGAGATCCTGGAGATGGGACCTACAATCGTTTGTTTCGTATATGCCTCATACACATAGCTTGAAAGTAATTTTATGCACAAAACAAACTTTGTGTACATTGAACCATTAGAAAGCAAATGTGCCACTATCTCAGCCACCCATACGGCCAGTTTTGAATTTTGGAGCATTTTGGATAAGAGTTGCTTAACCTAGCCGATAGAAATATGGGTATTTTTAAGTATCACCTCCATATGATTGGTGTCTCATATATCAAGCTAGAAATCTGACATGGAGGGGTGGCCATAGAATCACTGTCAATGGTGATCCAAATCCCAAAAGTAATTGTTCACTAGATATGAAATCTCCCCAAAGCCAAAGTGTTTGAGTGATCTTGAAATGGAGAAAGCATTGAAAGGAATGCGTCATAGGCATGGGTCACTTCTACTGGACTGTTGCTGTGTCTTTAATAGTGGATTTTCTACATAGTGGATTTTCTCAAAGCCAAGGCTTGCCAACTTTGTGAATCTTCCTCTTTCTCCAAGTAACGTACCTTGGGTTTGATGACTCTAATTTGAATGTAAGTCGTCTGCATTAGTGCTTTCAAATCCCCGCTTCTATGGATACTCGGTGAAGACCTCTCAATGTTATGGCGTGGAATGTGGTTGTAAACAACAAGGTCTATATGCACATATAAGGAAAATACTAAGCTGTGTAAGTGACGCTGCGTATATAAGTGGATTAGAGTTGCATACTACTTTACCACATTTTTTTCACAATCCTTAACAGATGTGCACCTCGTTGCCAAACATCTCCGCTCACACTACTTTTGAGAACTTGGACCACATAATTTGGTTTGAATGTGCAAAATCTCACTTTGCTTGTTCTGTGAAACATGGTCTTAGGATTTTATCACACGAGGCAAACTGCCATTGCAGTTGTATTGGTGATGGTCCCAATCATGACACCATGTGTATCCTAAGAGGTTTTTGCTTCCCCCCAATTCTCCCATCAATAACTCTCCGTTCCGCAATGTTTCCACCACTTACCTCGGTGAGATGGGTCTCCTCTGTTTCTGTCCCAACACACCAGCAGCAAAGTGACATTTCGGGGTTGGGATTCCTCACCTTGCCATGCCCAAGCTGGCTGTTTTCCTTTTATAGCGTTACGAAGGCATGTGGAATTACTATTTTGGGGCCAAGGGATGACTGTTTGGCACAATTGCAGTACTAAAGAGTGGAGTGATAGCTAAAGTACCTAAAACAGCCCAACCACTTAGAAAAATCTTGGTATCTTGGCATGGGTTTAGAAAATTGCATTGGTTAGATCAGATCCATTCTAGCATCTTAAATATGGTTATTATGGTTTTCTATGGGCAACTGGTATAAGGCATATGTTCTGCATCTCAAAAACTAGAGCTGATAGATGCTATTTTTGGAATCGGCAGGTCAGATATACCCAAAACAGTTAACATTTGAGGCACCAAAATGTGTGTTGGCCAGCTCTATGTTATCATGACTAGAAGCACAACGGTTTGGTGTGATAAAGTCCTGTCCAAGAATAGGCATCACTGGTTCTTTTTTCTCTTCTCAGCCCATATTGATGCAGATACTACATGTTTTCTATGTGTCAGGTTGGCTTGAAACCATCTCTCACCAAACAATATGCAACCTTCCCTAAAGGAATGGGTCACTAGCTTTCTGTTAACGTTAATCTCATTAATGAAAGGGAAGGAGCCTTGGCTTTTCCAATAGAAACAGGTGATAGTTACCGTATATACTTGAGTATATGCTGACCCGAATATAAGCCGAGGCACCTAATTTTACCACAAAAAAACTGGGAAAACATTGACTCCAGTATAAGCCAAGATACCAATAAAATTACATTAATTGAGGCCTCAGTAGTTTAAATGTTTTCGAATCTTTACATCAAACTGTAATTTAAGATATGACTGTTCAACTCTGATTAAATTATTATTCTCATCTTCCTTTTAATAATAATAAAGTAAAATAATACATGTAATAATAATAATAATAATGATAATATAGACTGAGAGACAGACAGAAAGATAGATACCGTATATACTCGAGTATAAGCTGACCCGAATCTAAGCCGAGGCACTGCATTTTACCACAAAAACCTGGGAAAACATTGACTTCAGTATAAGCCGAGAGCGGTAAATTTCAGAAATAAAAATAGATACCAATAAAATTACATTAATTGAAGCATCAGTAGGTTAAATGTTTTTGAATATTTACATAAAGCTCAAATTTAAGATAAGACTGTCCAACTTTGATCAAATCATTATTCTCATCTTCAGTGTAAATGCGCTTATGTATCCTTTTAATAATAATAAAGTAAAATAATACATGTAATAATAATACAGGAAAATAATACAAGTAATAATAAATAGAGTAAAATAATAAATGTAATAATAATACAGGAAAATAATACAAGTAATAATAGAGTAAAATAATAAATGCAATAATAATATCAGAATGAAATAATAAATGTATTATTATTAATAATAAAAATAGAGTAAAATAAATGTAATAGTAGCAACAATAATAGAGAAAAATAATAAATGTAAGAATACCAGTAATAGAGAAAAATAATTAATGTACCATATATTGTGGAGTATAAGCAGACTCAAATATAAGCCAACCAGGACCCTCACCCGAGTATAAGCCGAGGGGGGGGGGGTTCAGTCTTAAAAAAAGGGCTGAAAAACTAGGCTTATACTCGAGTATATACAGTAACTCTTTCACATGGCCGTCACAACAGCTACATGAGCATAGTCACCAGACCAGTGGGAACATCTCCTCACTCCTTTCCATCTCGGTTTGCCCTGGGTCATTGCCATCTGCCACGTCTCCTCCTTTGCATTTGCACAGGACCACAAGCTGTCAAGACCAGCCAATCTCTCTTCCGAG
Source organism: Anolis carolinensis (assembly GCF_035594765.1). NCBI lineage: Eukaryota > Metazoa > Chordata > Lepidosauria > Squamata > Anolidae > Anolis > Anolis carolinensis. The sequence continues at coordinate 18,629,709 of NW_026943822.1, read as the reverse complement.
AGACGCTTTGGCACCTGATGGGGAGGACCCTCCTTTTGGGTCCTGCTGGGAGTGGGGCTGCGCAGATGCACCTGCTCCATTAGACAGGCAAGTTTCACTGCGGCCTCCGAAAGGCAGGGGCTCTTTGGATGAATAAATGATAACAATTAGCCAGTCAGGTTGAAGCAAGTGCTCAGCCGAGCGGTGGTCTCTCCAAGTACAGAGGAAGAGTGGGAGGCTTTGCGTAGCCGTTCTAGGAAGAGGGGCTGTAATGCTTTTGCAAATTGGGAGATGCAAGTAAAAAATTATAATTCCTTTATTTTCCAAGATGAGCAGAAAAGCAGATCCTGTTGAATCACAAATCCCTTTGGACTGGCTTGTTTTCAGCTGTGTTTCTACTTTACCCTTATATATATATATATATATATACAGTAGAGTCTCACTTATCCAAGCCTCGCTTATCCAAGCTTCTGGATTATCCAAGCCATTTTTGAAGTCAATGTTTTCAATATACAGTAGAGTCTCACTTATCCAAGCTTCTGGATTATCCAAGCCATTTTTATAGTCAATGTTTTCAATATATCATGCTATTTTGGTGCTAAATTAGTAAATACAGTAATTACAACATAACTGTGTATTGTACTACTTTTTCTGTCAAATGTGTTGTATAACATGATGTTTTGGTGCTTAATTTGTAAAATCATAACCTAATTTGATGTTTAATAGGCTTTTCCTTAATCCCTCCTTATTATCCAACATATTCGCTTATCCAAGCTTCTGCCGGCCCGTTTAGCTTGGATAAGTGAGACTCTGCTATGACCTACTTTGATTATGATGAACAATGTATGTGTTCATGCGCAGCAGCTCTATGTAAGGACGGGAGGTGTCAATTATTCATGCGCAGCCCATGTTAATGCAGGATTTAAGCGATCTCTTCTATAATTCAGAGGGCAGGGTGCTCCCACTGTGGGCTCCGGTGCTCCCCAGGGGCCCTTCATGCTCAGGTGAGCAAAGCCGAGAAATGTGGCTGGTTGGACAGGCAGGGAAGGAGGGAAAGCACTCGACTGGAATGGTTTTGGATGACGAAGAGAGAGGGGACCGAGGCCCAAAGAATGGTGGCGGCATTAATTCCCTAGCATAGGCATGGGCGAATTTGGGCCGTCGAGATGTTTTGGACTTCAACTCCCACCATTCCTAACAGCCTCAGGCCCCTTCCTTTTCCCCCTCCGCCGCTTAAGCGGCGGAGGGGGAAAAGGAAAGGGCCTGAGGCTGTTAGGAATGGTGGGAGTTGAAGTCCAAAACGCTTGGTTCACATCAGTAAAGACTATGGTGCAAAACCCTTGAATAACAAAATACATATCAGTCGTCGCCATGTATGGGCTTATGCACCACTAACGGGAAAGAATTTATTTTTAGCAATGACTCAGGCCTTTCTCTTCGAAGACGTTTCACTTTATTGTCAGGCCATTCCTTTTGTCTTAATTTCTGGCACAGCAAGGCAGTAGTACATCTGTGCATTGCTTTGTGCAATAAAGGAGAAAAATAGCCACTTTGAGCAGATCTGAGATTTGTCACAACAGGCTCAAAACTAACCTTTAAAAATGTATAAACATCAAGAAAGGGAAGCCCTGGATCTTGATCATCTAACTGGAGGTCAGCTGTTACCAACAGTGCTGTGGATTCTGAAGAGGCAGAAATGTGACAGAAAAAGTAGTTCAATACACAGTAATGCTATGTAGTAATTACTGTATTTACGAAGTTAGCACCAAAATATCACGATGTATTGAAAACACTGACTCAAAAATGCGTTGGATAATCCAGAGCAGGGGTCCTCAAACTTTTAAAGCAGAGGGCCAGTCTACCATCCTTTAGACTGTGGAGGGGCCGAATTATCATTTGGAAAAAAAAACCCGAACAAATTCCTATGCACACTGCACATGTCTTATTTGTAGTGCAAAACAACAACAACAATGAAAGAACAATACAATATTTAAAAATGAAAACAATTTTAACCAACATAAACCTATCAGGATTTCAATGGGAAATGTGGGCCTACTTCTGGCAAATGAGATAGTCAAGTTAATTACGATTGTTGTTGTTGTGTGCCTTCAAGTCATTTCAGACTTTGGGCGAGCCCAAGTCTAAAATTATTTATTTATTCATTCATTCATTATATCCTGCCCTTCTCACCCCGAAGGGGACTCAGAGCAGCTGTACATACAATATATTATATTATTAGCATAGTAGAATATTAACATTATATATTACTTTATTGAACGATACCACTATACTGAAATATTACATACTAGCTGTACCCGGCCACGCGTTGCTGTGGCGTAGTCCTTAGTGGGGTTTTCTTCGTGGCATGGAAGGTGGCATAAAGAGGATTCCCCGTAGGTATGAAGCAGCCAGGCTTTGATGCTGCAAGGGAATTCAAGTTGACCGACAATGGAGTCCCCTAGGTATGAAGCAGCCAGGGTTTGATGCTTACAGAGTATCAGGCGCCCCTTACGGAGTATCAGGCGCCCCTAACGGAGTATCAGGCGCCCTTTACGGAGTATCAGCCAGGGAGTGACGTCATGGGAGGAGGGGTCACAGAGAGCGGAAAGGCAAAGCTTGTTTTGGAGGAGTGTGGGGCAAGTGGATCCCGCGGAGGTTCTGACCCGATGTTTTGTTGTTTCAACCTGGAGGCGTGGATAATGGATTCTTTGGTCAAATTTGGAGTTTGGAGGGTGTTTAGTTTTGTTGTTTTGCTCGGTGCTCGAATTCCATTACTCTTTTATATATATAGATAATATATAATATTATTATATGGTATTATTATTAGTATTATATTGTATAAAATTATATTATTATCAATACTATATGTATATACAATAAATTATATTATTTAAAATGATATAAAAATATTATATTATAAAACTAAGGGCGGGGGCCAGGTACATGACCTTGGAGGGCCGCATCCGGCCCCCGGGCCTTAGTTTGGGGACCCCTGATCCAGAGTGTTGGATAAGTGAGACTCTACTGTATTAGTCACATATACATCTACAATATATAATCACGTATGTATATATCTACAAAACTGTGCTTCCTCGAAGTCGAATAATATCCATCTCACACTGACTCTTTGCAAACGTTTTTAGGAATTTAAGTGCCCAGGTTGGCAACTGGTGGACTTTGGCCTTTCCTCTGGTCACCCTACTTTTCTCTTTCTTTGATTTTAAGACAGAATGTGGGACGTGGCTCTCTCGTGCCACCTGGAGGTCGTTTTCCAAACAAAATTAACTTGTTTGAAATGCAACTATGGGCTTATTCAAATTGACAATGATTAATGCCATGGATCTCACTTGGAGAGAAAGGCAAGATATTAATTCGATAAATAAATGAAGCCAAATCAATCAGCTGTTTTAATGTGAGAAGCAAAAATCAGGGGAAGCTACCAATACTAAAATAAAAATGCAATATATAAACTGCAATACTTGGGAGTGAAAGAGCTATAGTGGACACGAATAGGCTATTTCGCATCAGATAAAAAACGTAGTGGTTTGTTCAGAAAATAATGTGCGGCATTAAAAGTGAGGAGCAATGTATCAAAAGCAGCCAAAGGATATAATGTAAAATCTTTCTGAATAATATCTATAAGATCTCAGGGAAAACTTGTCAATACAACCATAATCGAAATGTATGCTCCAACTATAAAGGCAGAAAAAGAAGAAACCGAAGGAATTTGTGTTGGGAGTCCAAGAGGAAATTAAACAACAAAATAGGAATATTTGTTAATTAAAAGTAATTGGAATGCAAAAGTAGGAAACAAAGCAAAATCAAGGATTATAAGAAAACTTGTCCTAGGATCAAGAAAGCGTGACTGACTGAATTTTGTGAGGACAAGTTTGTTCTTCAAGCAACTAAAGAGTTACTTGTATACATTAACATAAACAGAAATCAATAATATTGTATGTTTTGATTACATGTATCCGTCAGTTTGCTTTGTTACTTCTTTTTTGTATTTTATCTGAATACCTAACTGTACAGTTGAATTGTATAGTTATACATATTATTCATTCCTTCCCTCTGTGTATGCATTGTATATACAGATATATTTCAGACTGCCCACTTTTGGCAGTAACTGCTGTTTTGAGGGTAGTTTTACTTGTAAATAGTTGTGTGCAATGATGCTGCTTTATATATAAATGATAAGACAAACGGAGTATCCCTTATGCAAAACGCTTGGGGCCAGAAGTGTTTTGGATATCAGATCCGTTTTAATATTTCAGAATACAGTGGGTCCTTAGTACCTACTGGGGTTTGGTACTAACTCTTTCACAGATATCAAAATACATGGATGCTCAAATCCCATTACACACAATGGTGTAATAATACAAAATGGCAACCCACCAATGCTGAATGTGTGGATATGCAGGGGAGATTGGATTTGTATCTATATAATTAGATATCTTAAGAGATAAGGCCTGGAATGTGGCGGAATCTCCTTCTCTGGAGGCTGAATGGCCATCTTTCAGGAGTGCTTTGATGGTGCATTCCTACATGGCAGAATGGGGTTAGATTGGATGGCCCTTGAGGTCTCTTTTAACTCTGATCTTAGTCTAAACTAAGTTAAACGAGCAGTCTACATTTAGGGCACATAGAAAGAACCATCACTTCTGGGAGGCCTATTCAGAAAATTTTGAATTGTACATTCATATCAAGTTTAAATTTTGTACTGTCTTGTGGTGTTTTGGCTGTGTTGTTCCCCACATTGAGCCGTGAGGAGTGGCAGGTATAATTATCATCAAACATGAAATCCAGTTGTTTCATATGCACTTTATAAACATGTCCTAAAGATAATTTTTAAAAAGTTTTGTGCTTGAAATAGTTGGCTTGCATTTAAGTATAGGTGTCCCCATCTCAGTCCCCAGGTGGACAAGGTAGGATCCTGGAGCCTTTGGGATGAACCCTCTCCATCTGCAGGCACCTCCTGTCCCTCTCTTTAACTCCTTGGTTTCAGTTCCTGCCTGGGCATTCCCCACCCACTTTCCCTTCATTGCAGTGTGTAAAATGGGACTCACTGGGTGGCAAGGCACTGAGCCAAAGGCAGAGGAAGAAAGGTGAGAGAGGGCAGGGACTCCAAAAGCAGCTGCATTGGCTCTTCTTTCCCCCAAATTTCTTTTCTCTCTAGGAACATCCCTCCATTTACTAATCCCTTAGGAAGCCCTGCAGGAGGATGTACCTTTTCCCTCCAGATGCTTTTGAGGCTTTCAAGCTGAGATTTCCAAGGATGCATCTACACTGTTGAATTCATGGAGTTTGACACCAGCACTCTTCGGCAGAAAAGGCTGAAGACCTTGCAAAACCACAACTCCTATGTTTTCATAACATTAAGCTGTGGCAATTAAAACGGTGTTAGACTGCATAAATTCTACAATTAAGATACACTTGTCATTGAGTTGCACAAGACCCAGATTCCTATACAAGTGTTCTACAGCACAGGTGCACCCGTAGTCAATGATCCTGTTCTCAGGGCACACTGGTAAGGAGGCCCCAAGGGGTTGGACAGAGACCTCTATGGGGCACATTGCACTAAGGCAGTGGTTCTCAACCTGGGGTCCCCAGATGTTTTTGGGCTTCAACTCCCAAAAATCCTAACAGCTGGTAAACTGCCTGGGATTTCTGGGAGTTATAGGCCAAAAACAACTGGGGACCCCAGGTTGAGAACCACTGCACTAAGGGGACCCCCATTTGGGATGGATCCCACAAGATGATAAGCATTGATCAACAAGGCTACATATCTGGCAGGGTGACCCAGTAAATGGTTAACTTTGACTTTTAAATTGTTCTGTGTATTTTATTGAATGTTTTCATGATGATGTGTTTTAAATTGTGTCCTGCCTCGAGGAGAGGTGGATAAGAAATAAAATTAATACAGTATTATAATGTATCCTCTCGTGATTTAACATTGCTTGTCAAGTCTCTAACAGAAAATAGCAATTGAAAGCTCCCATATACCCTCTAGTGGACATTCTGACGAATAAAGTGAAATCTAGCTACTTACTGATTTCTATGTGCTTCTTAAATGACACACTTCCCAAACATTTTAGCCCAATCAAAGAAGCCCACAGACAATTTTATGCTCACTATATTGCTCACAAAACCAAAATGCAAAATATCAACACAAGTGAAAGTCCTATTTTTACACATTTATTGGAAAAGTGCCAGTATAGAAATGGCTTCAGATGGCTCCTCTTGGGGTTTTGAAGTTCATCCCTACAGTGGGCTGTGTAACCTGCAGGTTGGACAAGCTGCCAAAATCCTGGAAGGTAAAAAAACACAAGTATTTACCGTACCCAAAGCACACCAAGCAGACTCTGAGCAACAGCTCATTCGTTCATCAATGATAAATGTTCAATTGGAGTAATAGATCCAGGAAACATATGACCATCTAGACAGGGGAAGGACAACTGTGGTCATTTTTGAAGTTATTTTTCAACTTTGCAAACCAATAAGAGGCTACGCCTGCCTGTTTTTTGGCCCATACATTGTTTCTAGAAGTGATGAAAGATATCTGGTCTCAGCCATTTTGTATTGCTACGCAGAGATGTGTTTAGTACTAAAGCTATTACTCCAGGAGGAGAAATGATGAGTTTAGCAGGCATGGGCAAACTTCAGCCCTCCTCCAGGTGTTTTGAACTTCAATTCCTAACGGCCTACTTATTTAGGGCAATATCTCATCAAAATATACAAAAGAGGGGCAGCAAAGGGGTTAGGGTATCACTACAACCCATCAAATAATCCATCATACAAGCAAGCTGTCATTCACAAGAGAGATGGATGATTGCCACCAATAGAACCTACAGACTCCACCTTAATAGGCCTCTAGCTGGCTGCCAACCATACAGGCCCAACTCACCAGCAGCTTCAACATCTCCTTTGTATCAGGGTCCACTTCAATGATCTCCTGATCTAAGGCAGAGACCTGATGGGGAAACATGGGGTAGATTTGGTTAGAAAGGTAGTCCAAGACAACAATGCACACCCAAAAATAATACATACCCTAACACAGCTGTAATGCAGCTCCAATCTGAATTGTGAAATGAGCCCATTAAATGTTATTCAATGGACTCATTTGTCCACTTAAAAATAGCTATGTAGTTTTTAAAAAAGGGAGGGGAGCTAAAGAACAGAAACGCATCTGTCAAAATGCAGTGACAAAGGAGAGCATTTTTCTCCTTCACACTCTTAAACTTTATGCTGCACCATGCAGTAGTCACAACTGCCTTTAAAAAGGTGAAATATTGTTCCACATTCAGTCCTAGTCTCCTAGAAGTCTTAGCCTAAAATTTAGCTATCACCAAAGACACAAATGTTGCATAACAATATAATCAGGATAAAATGATCAGAAATAAGTTACTTTATTGTTGATAAGACGTTACATGTCTATCAAAAGACTCCCAGTTAAGTTTTCTACCTCTGTGAAAATTAGTGTTACATGACCACAAAAATAAACATGAATTGAAGCCCAAGTGACCACTTCATTAATAGGGAACATTCAATGTCTTACTAATTGTGTCCAAGGCTTCCTAGAATAGTCTCAAGCACATATTAATGTGCATGCCAAAAGCAGACAAAATGTGGCCTATAGTTATTGAGGAGTTGTAGCTCCTATCAGCCCTAGACAATGCTGAGCAAGATTGCTGGGGCCTACAATCCCACACTTGTTGCACTTTGTTCACCAGGCAGCAAAAGGCAAATGTCTGAAGAGCTCAGGGTCTGGAAAGGATGGCAACGAGCCCCCCCAAACACGGGAAATGCTTTCAGGAATTCTCTTCCTGCAGTATCAATGACCAGGCCACAGAGGAAAGGCCACAATCACTTTCGAATGCAGGTCTGATGCAGAACATCAGGTCAATCTCAGATATGCTAAAGGATTGATGTCAGAAACAAGATTCTGAGGGCCAAAGCTCAAGATTCCATGTTTCTTACAAGTTCTCTTCACTCCATGCATTAAAATTCTTAAGGACCATCCCAAACAGTATGGGGATGTCATACTTAAAATTTGCTTTTATTCCCATACTCATTTCTTTAGTTGTTCTCCAGCATAATGTTTGTGTGTACGCACATTAATATTGTATCTTTATTCTCTTTGTTTATAGCAAAATACCTATTTCCACTTCCAAGGCCACCAACAAGTCACTATCCAAACAGAGACTGAAAATCACAATTTCCTATCCATACTAAAATTGGCAGTGAATGTTTCATTATCACATTTTACTGGTCAGAAAGCATTTTGTTACAAATAAAGGTTAGAAAAGCAATTTCACACACACTCAGGGGAGTATAATTGATTTATTAAATACATTAAGACAAATGTTTCATTTCAAATTAATATAGTGACTCAAAAGGAGAGGCCAACCACGCCCATGAGGTTGATAACCTGAGTAGAATCTGTAATACTCAAGTAACTCCTGTTTAAAATATTTACCTCAGGGACATAGTTGTCCCTTCTTTCTCTTTCCTCTTCCTGAAGTTTGATGGAGATGCCTCTGACCGGCCCTCGTTGAATGCGCTTCATTAGATGGGTAACATACCTGCAAAGAAATGGCACTCAAGTATTTTGTGGTCTCTTTAGTCCCATTAGGAAAAACTAAGGCAAGAGGTCAGGAGTAACAGTGTTGAACTCGGTATTGATTAGTGCACACAGTCTCAATCTCCACTAAATAGTTGTGTCTGAAAAGCTCAGGGTTTGATAGGGATGAGTGGCCCTCCAAACACGGGAAATGCTGTCAAGAATTCTTTTCCTGCACTATCAATGATTCGGCCACAAACAAGACCAAAATCACTTTCGATGCAGGTTCCAAAAGCTCAGCTAAAGTTCCAAGAGTTGGAGGGAGGTTTTCATAAGTGTGTGTGTTCAGCACTACTGTGGTTCAAGGGATCAAAATGGAGCGACTTACCCCGCAATCTTGTTGCGCAGCTTTTTGCTAGGGATGATGGCAATTTCCTCACATACTCGCTTGTTTGTGTGGAAGTCATTCCCAAGGCGAGTATAATATTTTTCAATTATTACCCGGGCAGCCTTTTTTACTGTCTTTGTGCGCACACGTCCCTAAGAAATTCAAAAAACGTTAAAGAGAATAAATAATCAAGATGTAACATGGGTCCAGAATTTTGAATCTCTTTCTTGGGCAGCACTGCCCCACTCTAAGAAGAAAACACAGACCCTGGAACCAAAATATCTGTAGTGAGGGGAAAACTGAATCCATGGTGGTAACTCAATATGGACCACTCTACTCTCAACTTCAGGAAAAATCCCTTCAAAGCTTCATTTTTACAACTAATTTAATTGATATTTACAGCTCGTTATTTACTACTGAAAATGAAGACAAAATAATTCCCCAGTGCAATTTACTCGCACAGCATGGCATACCCAATCTGTTAATTTTGATATGAGACACTGTTCACACCTAGCTATCTTGGATCATAACAATGTATATATGGAGTGATAAATCTACTCCATGCTTTAATCTACATTTTAAGGGTGCTATCCTGCATACTGAACCCCATATACTAATAGGATCAGCACCTTGTATAATTCCCATAGACTTGAGACTAAAACCAAGGGGAGGGGTGGATCACTGACAAGGAAGGCAGCAACTATAACTGGAAAACAATAAAACAGCTATCCTCCATCTTACATCCTTTCTTCTAGGATGTACGGTTGAACATAATGGGGATACAATGAATGTCACTCAAGTGGGGATAGAGAATTGTGCAAAGAATTCTTTCATTGTCACAGGTTGGCAAAATTGAGGAAGCAACCTGTAAGCCTGGGCTGGATGGCATCCCTCAACTCTTAGCCAGTGTAATGAATGGTGTGGAATGATATGTCAAACATTTGAAGGCTAGATTTTTCTGTGTTTACTCCAAAGCAAGTCGTCAAATCTGGTACACATTCATCCCTACTGCTTTACATTAAGCTGATTTGAGTTCCCTTCAGGGGAAGATAAAGCAGGGTATAAATAAATATAATAACAATAATTTACCTAGACATTCAAAATGACACAAATATCCTAAATGTATGGCAGAGATGGGGATTCTGAGGATTCAATGCCCACACATCATGTTCGTTGCACAGCATTATTATAACAAACATGCATAAAATTATTTTCAGTCAGATCTTTATTATGAAGCAAACGTGAACTTCCAGGTCTGGCTGCCATGTCAAAAATCTAGATGGAAATATTGCAAAACAGAGAAAGAAAATCCAAAACATTGCTTTTCCTAAGCATTTCAGTATACTAAGGGTGCATCTACAGTGTAGAATTAATGCACTTTGATACCGTGTTGTCGATGGCTTTCATGGCCGGGATCACAGGGTTGTTTTATGTTTTTCGGGCTGTATGGTTCTATTCCAGAAGCATTCTCTCCTGACGTTTTGCCCACATCTATGGCAGGCATCCTCAGAGGTTGTGAGGTATGGAGAAACCTCACCACCTCTGAGGATGCCTGCCATAGATGTGTACGAAACGTCAGGAGAGAATGCTTCTGGAACATGGCCATACAGCCCGGAAAACATAAAACAACCCAAGTTTGATACAGTAGAGTCTCACTTATCCAAGCTAAACAGGCCAGCAGAAGCTTGGATAAGCGAATATCTTGGATAATAAGGAGGGATTATGGAAAAGCCTATTAAACATCAAATTAGGTTATGATTTTACAAATTAAGCACCAAAACAGGTTATACAACAAATTTGACAGAAAAAGTAGTTCAATACACAGTATATTGTAATATTATTATTATTATTATTTATTTAATGCATCTATATCCCGCCCTTCTCACCGCGAAGGGGACTCAGAGCGGCTTACAAATTAAATTTACATACCATTTTATATTATTAGCATAGCACAATACTGGCAATAAATTACCATATTGTACTATATCTATATATTGTAATATTATTATTATTAATAATTAATTAATTAATAATAGAAGGAGCATGACTTCCCTGGATCTAGACTCTTGTGTTTTTTCACCTATTGTGTATATTTTATTATTGGATTTTGTTTTTGTCCTTTGATATTTTATATTTTATCATTGCTTGTACTGTATTTTGATTTTGCTGTAAGCTGCCCCGAGGCCCTTTTGGGGGAGATGGCGGCGGGATATAAATAAACTTATTATTATTATTACAGTAGAGGCTCACTTATCCAACACTCACTTATCCAACGTTCTGGATTATCCAAGCCATTTTTGCAGTCAATGTTTTCAATATATCATGATATTTCGGTGCTAAATTCATAAATACAGTAATTACTACATAGCATTACTGCGTATTGAACTACTTTTTCCGTCAAATTTGTTGTATAACATGATGTTTTGGTGCTTAATTTGTAAAATCATAACCTAATTTGATGTTTAATAAGCTTTTCCTTAATCCCTCCTTATTATCCAAGATATTCGCTTATCCAAGCTTCTGCCGGCCCATTTAACTTGGATAAGTGAGACTCTACTGTATATTGAAAACACTGACTACAAAAATGGCTTGGATAATCCAGAGGCTTGGATAAGTGAGACTCTACTGTATATTGAAAACATTGACTACAAAAATGGCTTGGATAATCCAGAGGCTTGGATAAGTGAGACTCTACTGTATATTGAAAACATTGACTACAAAAATGGCTTGGATAATCCAGAGGCTTGGATAAGTGAGACTCTACTGTATATTGAAAACATTGACTACAAAAATGGCTTGGCTAATCCAGAGGCTTGGGTAAGTGAGACTCTACTGTATATTGAAAACATTGACTACAAAAATGGCTTGGATAATCCAGAGGCTTGGATAAGTGAGACTCTACTGTATATTGAAAACATTGACTACAAAAATGGCTTGGATAATCCAGAGGCTTGGGTAAGTGAGACTCTACTGTATATTGAAAACATTGACTACAAAAATGGCTTGGATAATCCAGAGGCTTGGGTAAGTGAGACTCTACTGTACCACTTTCAATTGTCATGGCTCAACACTGGGGTGTTGCGTTCTACAAGGCCTTAGCCTTCCCTGCCAAGGAATGCCAAACTACAACTCCCTGGAATTCATAAAAGTGGAGTCAGTCCGCATTAATTCTACAGTGTAGATACAGCCTTACCTATAGCCTTCTTTTCCAACGCGAGGAAGCTGAGAAAAGGAGGCCAAAACTGCCCCCATTTCCTTCCTCATCCCTTTTCCTAGTTAGAGCCCTCTCTCCCACTCAGAAGCCCCGGATGTCAAGGCCTACTTTAGCCGCCGGACCCACTGCAGGGCCTGTGCGGCCTAACTCCCACCTTGAAGCCTTAATCGAGTCCAACTGAGCTCCGGATGCACTACGGCGGGCCTCATAAACATCACTCGGCCTGGGAGACGAGGCACCGCTCGGACCGAGACTATCCGTGGGCCTCGCCTCGGGCCTCCCCTCCGGTCCCGCGGCGACCCCCCTTTCCCCTCCCAACCGCCCCCCGGACGCGGATGGACCCGGATTCCGTTCCTCTCACACTCACCATGGCGGCGACGGCCGGTGGAAAAGAGAGCAAAGGATGCCGGGAACTGAGCTATAAAGCGTCTCAGGCCAGAGCGGCTGCCGAGGAAGACGCCGCCGCGCTGCTCAACACCGCCACCTAGCGAGGGGAGGGAGGGAGGCATCGCTGGCAGCGGCCGCTAAATTAAGAGACCAATATCACTAAGAGACAAAGGCTTTTGCCATACAATCCGTGCTTCCGGCTCTTGGTTGAACTCGTTGGACTTTAAAATACAGAATCTGTCCCACCAGTGGCCACATCATCCTTTATCATATTCATTATAATTGTATATTTATATTACATGTAATATTACTAATAATATGTCATGTCTCCTGTATCAATTTAATGATATAATAATATATAATATTATACTATCTATATATATAAAAGAGTGATGGCATCACGGCGACCCACAAAACAACAAAACTACAGGCCCCCCAACCTCGAAATTTGACAACACAAACCATCATCCACGCCTCTAGGTTGATACAACAAAAAGAAAGAAAAATAAAGTCCTAATTAGAGAGATAGGAATAATTGCTTTTATCCAATTGCTGCCAGTTAGAAGGCTAAGCTCCTCCAACTTGGTCTCCTAGCAACCCAATAAAAAATAATAAAAAACACTAAAAATTAATACAATAAAATACTATAATAACAGAAAATAACTAAAAATAATAGAAGAAAATAATAAAATATAATAAATAAAAAGATAACTTACAATCAAATTAATAAAAATTGCAAATAACGTCAAATAAAAATTACACAACAATTTTTAACCAATACCACCACCACTTTGCCACAGCAATGCGTGGCCGGGCACAGCTAGTACTAATATAATATATTGTATATACAGTAGAGTCTCGCTTATCCAAGCTAAACAGGCTGGCAGAACGTTGGATAAGTGAATATGTTGGATAATAAGGAGAGATTAAGGAAAAGCCTATTAAACATCAAATATAGGTTATGATTTTACAAATTAAGCACCAAAACATCATGTGGTACAACACATTTGATAGAAAAAGTAGTTCAATACGCAGTCATGTTATATTGTAATTACTGTATTTATGAATTTAGCACCAAAATATCACAATGTATTGAAAACATTGACTACAAAAATGCATTGGATAATCCAGAGGCTTGGATAAGTGAGACTCTACTGTACATTTAATACTAATAATAATATTATGATGTAATACAATGTAATAATAATTATAATTCACTATTATAATTGTATATTTATATTACATGCAATATTACTAATAATATTGCAATATAGTCGTATAATATATTGTATGTATATATACTTGTAAACCGCCCTGAGTCTCCTTTGGGGTGAGAAGGGTGAGATATAAATGTCTCTAATAATAATAATAATAATAATAATAATAATAATAATAATATACTGTTATAGTACAATATATTATTATTTATTTATTACATTTATATCCCGCTCTTCTCACCCCGAAGGGGACTCAGAGCGGCTTACAAATCAAATGTACATACAATATATTAATAGCATACCACAATATAAGCATTCAGTTACTATATTGTACTATATCATAATATGGTAATATTATTAGTAATATTACATTTAATATATAATATATAATTAATATTATATTGTATTATTAGTAGTATATTATTAGTATAATCTAATATTATTAATATAATTAGTATAATAGTGATATACAATGCTTATATTGTGTTATGTTAATAATATAATATCCCGAAATAATTATTTCAAAGTTTCCTCCCAACATAGGATTCCCCCAGGCAAGAAGCAGCCAGACTTTGAAGCTGCAAAGCTATTCAATGCTAATATGATAATATATATAATATACAATAATATGTAATAATATAATGTGTATACATATATTGATAACAAAATTATAATGTATTACAATATAATACTAATAATAATACAATATGATATTAATTGTGTATTATATATAACATGTAATATTACTAATAATATTATAGTATAGTGATATAGTACAATATAAATATATAATGCTAATATTGTGCTATGCTAATAATATAAAATATTGAATGTACATATAATTTGTAAGCCACCCTGAGTCCCTTTCAGGGTGAGAAGGGTGGGATATAAATGTTGCTAATAAATAAATAATAAATTATTATTATTAATTTATTATTAAATAAATACATTAAATTATTATTACCATAATCATCACCATCATTTAATAATAAATACATTTATTGATTAGCCCTCTTAGGCCGTATCACTGAACCAAACCAAACAACAAAGCTTGATACAACTTAATAAAACTCTAGTAAATTAAAGAAGACACTTATAATAAATAAGTGTGATAAAACTGAATATATGCATCATATTTCCCTATCAGCCCCACAAACGTGGAACATCACCATCATTTATTTATACAGCATGCTGCAAATAAAATAAGCAAAAACAGTGGGTCATGTCATATTATAATATCTAAATCTATATAATATTATATAATATGCACTCTAAGATTCTATGGCTCTAGGGCTGTCATACTGCAATAATATCTATCTATATAATATCATATAATACTATACTATTAAATAACATTATATAATATACACCCTAGGAGTCTATCTATATAATATAATAGAATAATATATTATATTATATGCAACCTAAGATTCTATGGCTCTAGGGCTGTCACATTGTAATAATATCTATATCTATCTATTTTATATTATATTATATTATAATATATTATATGCACCCTAAGACTCTGTGGCTCCAGGGCTGTCATATTGTAATAATAACTGTATCTATCTATATAATATAATATAATACAATATAATAATATATTATATGCAATCTACGATTCTGTGGCTCCAGGGCTGTCATATTGTAGTAATATCTGTATCTATCTATATAATATAATATTATATGATATTATAATATATTATATGCACAAGATTCTGTGGCTCTAGGGCTGTCATATTGTAATAATAACTGTATCTATCTATATAATATAATATAATACAATATAATAATATATTATATGCACTCTACGATTCTGTGGCTCCAGGGCTGTCATATTGTAGTAATATCTGTATCTATCTATATAATATAATATCATATAATATAATAATATATTATATGCACCCTAAGATTCTGTGGCTCCAGGGCTGTCATATTGTAATAATATCTGTATCTATCTATATAATATAATATTATATGATATTATAATATATTATATGCACAAGATTCTGTGGCTCTAGGGCTGTCATATTGTAGTAATATCTGTATCTATCTATATAATATAATATTATATGATATTATAATATATTATATGCACAAGATTCTGTGGCTCTAGGGCTGTCATATTGTAATAATAACTGTATCTATCTATATAATATAATATAATACAATATAATAATATATTATATGCACTCT